>NC_092843.1:8772500-8969914 GCF_039878825.1 Excalfactoria chinensis | reverse complement strand
TGTGGAAATGCCCTACTTCTGTACAGCCAAACAGGCATGCTGGAATTAATGCGTCATATTCTCCCAGAAAGCATCGTTTTGTAGAGAAAGTTATCTTCTATTGTGGTTAAAAACCAGAATTTTGGGAGAAAATGCTATTTTTAGGGATGAAAAGCATTATTTGGAAAGAAAATTCCATTTATTGCAAGGATAAGGAGTGATACTTAGGAGAGAACTTCTTATTTCTGGATAAGTATTGTTATTCTGGTGAAGAATTGCCTAAATGTTGTCAGAAATTGATATTTCGGGTGGAAATCTCCTTGTTTTGTAGAGGAAAGCAGGTATTCTGGAAGCAATGCTTGATAACTGAGCTAGAAAGCTTCATTTTGTAGAGAAAATGTCATCTTTTGGGGATAAAAACCAGCACTTTGGGGAGGAAATGATGTTTTTAAGGTTGCGAAGCATTATTTTGGAAAGAGAATCCTACTTTTGCGAAGATAAAGAGTGATACTTAAGAAAGAACTTCTGATTTCTGGGGTCACTATTGATAGTCTTGTGGAAATTTTCCAAATTTTGACAGAGACTGATATTTAGGGTGGAAATGTCCTTAATTTGTAAAGGAAAAGAAGTATTCTGGCAACAGTGTGTCATATCATACTAAAAAGCAGCATTCTGTAGATAGAATGACCTCTTATAGGGATGAAAATCAGTATTGGAGAAAAAATGCTATATTTAGGGAGGAATGGCATCATTTTGGAAAGAAAGCTATATTGATTGCAAGGATAAGGAGAGATACTTCAGAGAGAACTTCTTATTTCTGGCATTGGTATCGATAGTAGTGTGAAAATTTTCTAAATGTTGACAGAAATGGATATTTCGGGTGGAAAAGTCTTTATTTTGTAGAGGAAAGCAGGAATTCTGGAAACAATGTGGCCTACTCCGATGGAAAGCATCATTTTCTAGAGAAAATGTCTTCTTTTGGGAAGAAAACCAGCATTTTTGGGAATAAAAAAGCATTATTTTGGAAAGAAAATCATACTTTTGCCAAGATAAAGAGTGATACTTAAAACAGACTTTGTAATTTGTGGGGAAGTTTTGATATGTCTGTGAAACTATTCTAAATGTTGACAGAAATGGAAATTTCGGGTGGGAATGTCCTGGTTTTGTAGAGGAAAACAGGAATTCTGGAAACAATGGGTCATATGATGCTAGAAAGCATCATTTTGTAGAGAAAATGTCTTGTTTGGAGATGAAAGCCAGAATTTTGGGGAGAAAACACTATATGCAGGCATTAAAAAGCATTATTTTGGAAAGATAATATTTTTGCCAAGATAAAGAATGATAGTTAAGAGAGAACTTCTGATTTCTGGGATAAGTATCCATATTCGTGTGAAAATTTTCAAACTTTTGATGGAAATTGATATTTCGGGGGGAGATGTCTCTATTCTGTAGAGGAAAACAGGTATTCTGGATACAAAGTGCCATATTCTGCTAGAAAGCATCATTTTGTAGAGAAAACGTCTTCTTTCAGGGATGAAGACCAGCATTTTGGGGAATAAAATGCTGATTTGTGGGATGAAAAGCATTATTTGGATAGAAAATTACATTTATTGCAATGATAAGGAGTGATAACCTTCTTATTTCTGGGATAAGTATTGTTATTCTGGTGAAAAATAGTCTAAATGTAGACAGAAATTGATATTTCGGGTGGAAATGCCCTACTTTTGTACAGGCAAACAGCATGCTGGAATTAATGCGTCATATTCCTCCCAGAAAGCATCGTTTTGTAGAGAAAGTTATCTTCTATTGTGGTTAAAAACCAGAATTTTGGGGAGAAAATGCTATTTTTAGGGATGAAAAGCATTACTTTGGAAAGAAAATTCCATTTATTGCAAGGATAAGGAGTGATAACCTTCTTATTTCTGGGATAAGTATTGTTATTCTGGTGAAAAATGGTCTAAATGTAGACAGAAATTGATATTTCGGGTGGAAATGCCCTACTTCTGTACAGCCAAACAGGCATGCTGGAATTAATGCGTCATATTCTCCCAGAAAGCATCGTTTTGTAGAGAAAGTTATCTTCTATTGTGGTTAAAAACCAGAATTTTGGGGAGAAAATGCTATTTTTAGGGATGAAAAGCATTATTTTGGAAAGAAAATTCCATTTATTGCAAGGATAAGGAGTGATACTTAGGAGAGAACTTCTTATTTCTGGGATAAGTATTGTTATTCTGGTGAAGAATTGCCTAAATGTTGTCAGAAATTGATATTTCGGGTGGAAATCTCCTTGTTTTGTAGAGGAAAGCAGGTATTCTGGAAGCAATGCTTGATAACTGAGCTAGAAAGCTTCATTTTGTAGAGAAAATGTCATCTTTTGGGGATAAAAAACCAGCACTTTGGGGAGGAAATGATGTTTTTAAGGTTGCGAAGCATTATTTTGGAAAGAGAATCCTACTTTTGCGAAGATAAAGAGTGATACTTAAGAAAGAACTTCTGATTTCTGGGGTCACTATTGATAGTCTTGTGGAAATTTTCCAAATTTTGACAGAGACTGATATTTAGGGTGGAAATGTCCTTAATTTGTAAAGGAAAAGAAGTATTCTGGCAACAGTGTGTCATATCATACTAAAAAGCAGCATTCTGTAGATAGAATGACCTCTTATAGGGATGAAAATCAGTATTTGGAGAAAAAATGCTATATTTAGGGAGGAATGGCATCATTTTGGAAAGAAAGCTATATTGTATTTTGCAAGGATAAGGAGAGATACTTCAGAGAGAACTTCTTATTTCTGGCATTGGTATCGATAGTAGTGTGAAAATTTTCTAAATGTTGACAGAAATGGATATTTCGGGTGGAAAAGTCTTTATTTTGTAGAGGAAAGGAGGAATTCTGGAAACAATGTGGCCTACTCCGATGGAAAGCATCATTTTCTAGAGAAAATGTCTTCTTTTGGGGAAGAAAAACCAGCATTTTTGGGAATAAAAAAGCATTATTTTGGAAAGAAAATCATACTTTTGCCAAGATAAAGAGTGATACTTAAAACAGACTTTGTAATTTGTGGGGAAGTTTTGATATGTCTGTGAAACTATTCTAAATGTTGACAGAAATGGAAATTTCAGGTGGGAATGTCCTGGTTTTGTAGAGGAAAACAGGAATTCTGGAAACAATGGGTCATATGATGCTAGAAAGCATCATTTTGTAGAGAAAATGTCTTGTTTGGAGATGAAAGCCAGAATTTTGGGGAGAAAACACTATATGCAGGCATTAAAAAGCATTATTTTGGAAAGATAATATTTTTGCCAAGATAAAGAATGATACTTAAGAGAGAACTCTGATTTCTGGGATAAGTATCCATATTCGTGTGAAAATTTTCAAACTTTTGACGGAAATTGATATTTCGGGGGGAGATGTCTCTATTCTGTAGAGGAAAACAGGTATTCTGGATACAAAGTGCCATATTCTGCAAGAAAGCATCATTTTGTAGAGAAAACGTCTTCTTTCAGGGATGAAGACCAGCATTTTGGGGAATAAAATGCTGATTTGTGGGATGAAAAGCATTATTTTGGAAAGAAAATTCCATTTATTGCAATGATAAGGAGTGATAACCTTCTTATTTCTGGGATAAGTATTGTTATTCTGGTGAAAAATGGTCTAAATGTAGACAGAAATTGATATTTCGGGTGGAAATGCCCTACTTTTGTACAGGGCAAACAGGCATGCTGGAATTAATGCGTCATATTCTCCCAGAAAGCATCGTTTTGTAGAGAAAGTTATCTTCTATTGTGGTTAAAAACCAGAATTTTGGGGAGAAAATGCTATTTTTAGGGATGAAAAGCATTATTCTGGAAAGAAAATTCCATATTTATTGCAAGGATAAGGAGTGATACTTAGGAGAGAACTTCTTATTTCTGGGATAAGTATTGTTATTCTGGTGAAGAATTGCCTAAATGTTGTCAGAAATTGATATTTCGGGTGGAAATCTCCTTGTTTTGTAGAGGAAAGCAGGTATTCTGGAAGCAATGCTTGATAACTGAGCTAGAAAGCTTCATTTTGTAGAGAAAATGTCATCTTTTGGGGATAAAAACAGCACTTTGGGGAGGAAATTGTTTTTAAGGTTGGGAAGCATTAGATAATGAGTGATACTTAAGAAAGAACTTCTGATTTCTGGGGTCACTATTGATAGTCTTGTGGAAATTTTCCAAATTTTGACAGAGACTGATATTTAGGGTGGAAATGTCCTTAATTTGTAAAGGAAAAGAAGTATTCTGGCAACAGTGTGTCATATCATACTAAAAAGCAGCATTCTGTAGATAGAATGACCTCTTATAGGGATGAAAATCAGTATTTGGAGAAAAAATGCTATATTTAGGGAGGAATGGCATCATTTTGGAAAGAAAGCTATATTGATTTCAAGGATAAGGAGTGATACTTCAGAGAGAACTTCTTATTTCTGGCATAGGTATCGATAGTAGTGTGAAAATTTTCTAAATGTTGACAGAAATGGATATTTCGGGTGGAAATGTCCTTATTTTGTAGAGGAAAGCAGGAATTCTGGAAACAATGTGGCCTACTCCGATGGAAAGCATCATTTTCTAGAGAAAATGTCTTCTTTTGGGGATGAAAACCAGCATTTTTGGGAATAAAATGCTATTGTTAGGGTGAAAAGCATTATTTTGGAAAGAAAATCATACTTTTGCCAAGATAAAGAGTGATACTTAAAACAGACTTTGTAATTTGTGGGGAAGTTTTGATATGTCTGTGAAACTATTCTAAATGTTGACAGAAATGGAAATTTCGGGTGGAATGTCCTGGTTTAGTAGAGGAAAACAGGAATTCTGGAAACAATGGGTCATATGATGCTAGAAAGCATCATTTTGTAGAGAAAATGTCTTGTTTGGAGATGAAAGCCAGAATTTTGGGGAGAAAACGCTATATGCAGGCATTTAAAAGCATTATTTTGGAAAGATAATATTTTTGCCAAGATAAAGAATGATACTTAAGAGAGAACTTCTGATTTCTGGGATAAGTATCCATATTCGTGTGAAAATTTTCAAACTTTTGACGGAAATTGATATTTCGGGTGGAGATGTCTCTATTCTGTAGAGGAAAACAGGTATTCTGGATACAAAGTGCCATATTCTGCTAGAAAGCATCATTTTGTAGAGAAAACGTCCTTCTTTCAGGGATGAAGACCAGCATTTTGGGGAAAAAAAATGCTGATTTGTGGGATGAAAAGCATTATTTTGGAAAGAAAATTCCATTTATTGCAATGATAAGGAGTAATAACCTTCTTATTTCTGGGATAAGTATTGTTATTCTGGTGAAAAATAGTCTAAATGTAGACAGAAATTGATATTTCGGGTGGAAATGCCCTACTTTTGTACAGCCAAACAGGCATGCTGGAATTAATGCGTCATATTCTCCCAGAAAGCATCGTTTTGTAGAGAAAGTTATCTTCTATTGTGGTTAAAAACCAGAATTTTTGGGGAGAAAATGCTATTTTTAGGGATGAAAAGCATTATTTTGGAAAGAAAATTCCATTTATTGCAAGGATAAGGAGTGATACTTAGGAGAGAACTTCTTATTTCTGGGATAAGTATTGTTATTCTGGTGAAGAATTGCCTAAATGTTGTCAGAAATTGATATTTCGGGTGGAAATCTCCTTGTTTTGTAGAGGAAAGCAGGTATTCTGGAAGCAATGCTTGATAACTGAGCTAGAAAGCTTCATTTTGTAGAGAAAATGTCATCTTTTGGGATAAAAACCAGCACTTTGGGGAGGAAATGATGTTTTTAAGGTTGAGAAGCATTATTTTGGAAAGAAAATCCTACTTTTGCGAAGATAAAGAGTGATACTTAAGAAAGAACTTCTTGATTTCTGGGGTCACTATTGATAGTCTTGTGGAAATTTTCCAAATTTTGACAGAGACTGATATTTAGGGTGGAAATGTCCTTAATTTGTAAAGGAAAAGAAGTATTCTGGCAACAGTGTGTCATATCATACTAAAAAGCAGCATTCTGTAGATAGAATGACCTCTTATAGGGATGAAAATCAGTATTTGGAGAAAAAATGCTATATTTAGGGAGGAATGGCATCATTTTGGAAAGAAAGCTATATTGATTGCAAAGATAAGGAAGTGATATAATAGGATATAATGGGAGCCCATAGGATATAGTGGGAGCCCATAGGGAATTATTACAGTCCTCCTGCAGGTAGGGGGCGCTATAACGGTTAGTCCCATAGGCTATAATGGTGTCCTTTGGATATAATGGAGCCCATAGTGATAATGGGGGCCCATAGGGAATAATTACAGTCCTCCTGCAGGCATAGGGCGCTATAACGGGAAGACCCATACGATATAAGGGAGCCGATAGGATATTAGGGAGCCGATAGGATATAAGGGAGCCGATAGGATATAATGGAGCCCAAAGGATATAATGGAGCCCAAAGGATATAATGGAGCCCATAGGGGATAATGGAGCACATAGGGGATAATGGAGTCCTTCAATGGCGTCCTCCTGCATGTAGGGGGCGCTCAAACAGCGAGTCCCATAGCGAATAATGGGAGCCCTTAGGATATAATGGAGCCCATAGGGGATAATGTAGCCCATTGGGGATAATGGGAGCCAGCAATCGAGTCCTCCTGCAGGTAGGGGGCGCTATCGGCAAGTTCCATAGGATATAATGAAGCCCATAGTATATAATGGAGCCCATAGGATATAATGGGAGCTCATAAGGTATAATAGAGTTCATAGGGGATAATGGAGCCTTGCAATGGCGACCTTGTGCCACCAGGGGGCGCTCTAACGGGATGTCCCATAGGATTAAAAGGGAGCCCGTAGGATATAATGGAGCCCATAGGGAATATTTACAGTTCTCCTGTAGGTAGGGGGCGCTCTAACGGGAAGTCCCATAGAATATAATGGGAGCCCATAGGATATAATGGAGCCCATAGGATATAATGGGAGCCCATAGGGAATAATTACAGTTCTCCTGCAGGTAGGGGGCGATATAACGGCGAGCCCCATAGAATATAATGGGAGTCCTTAGGATATAATGGAGCCTATAGGATATAATGGGAACCCTTAGGTTATAATGTGTGCCCCGGTGGCGCAGCGGTAGAATTCCCGTCTGCAACACCAGGGGGCCCGGGTTCGAATCCCCCCTGTGGAGCAGGGGGTAGAAGTGCCGCTCTGCTACACAGAGGGCTCGAATCCCGGGAGTTGGACTCGATGATCTCTAAGGTCCCTTCCAACTCGCACAATACTATGATACTATGATGATGATAATGATAGCCAGCAATAGCGTCCTCCTGCAGGTAGGTGGCGTAATAACAGGAAGTCCCTTAGGATATAATGGGAGTCCATAGGATATAATGGAGCCCATAGGGAGTAATGGGAGCCCATAGGGAGTAATGGGAGCCAGCAATAGTGTACTCCTGCAGGTAGGGGGCGCTATAACGGCACGTTCCATAGGATATAATGAAGCCCATTGAATATAATGGGAGCCCATAGGATATAATGGGAGCCCATAGGATTTAATGGGAGCCCATAGGATATAATGGGAGCCCATAGGGAATAATTACAGTCCTCCTGCAGGTAGGCGTCGCTATAACGGTGAATCCCTTAGGATATATTGGGAGCCCATAGGACATACTGGAGCGCATAGGATATAATGGGAGCTCATAAGGTATAATGGAGCACATAGGGGATAATGGAGTCCAGCAATGGCGACCTCCTGACACCAGGAAGCGTTGTAACGGGATGTCCCATAGGATATAATGGGAGCCCATTGGATATAATGGAGCCCATAGGGAATAATTACAGTTCTCCTGTAGGTAGCGGGCGCTATAACGGGAAGTCCCAAGAATAAAATGGGAGCCCATAGGATATAATGGAGACTATAGGATATAATGGGAGCCCATAGGATATAATGGGAGTTCATAGGATATAATGGGAGCTCATAAGGTGTATTGCAGCCCATAGGGGATAATGGAGTCCTGCAATGGCGACCGCCTGCCACCAGGGGGGGCTCTAACGGGATATCCCATAGGCTATAATGGAGCCCATAGGATATAGTGGAGCCCTTAGGGGATAATGGGGGCCGATAGGGAATAATTACAATCCTCCTGCAAGTAGAGGACGCTATAACGGTGAGACCCATCGGATATAAGGGAGCCGATAGTATATAAGGGAGTCGATAGGATATAATGGAGCCCATAGGGAATAATTACAGTTCTCCTGTAGGTAGGGGGCGCAATAATGGGAAGTCCCGTAGAATATAATGGGCGCATATAGGATATAATGGAGCCAATAGGATATAATGGGAGCCCATAGGGAATAATTACAGTTCTCCTGCAGGTAGGGGGCGCTATAACGGCGAGCCCCATAGGATATAATGGGAGCCCATAGGATGTTATTGAGCGCATAGGATATAATGGGAGCCCATAGGATGTAATGGAGTCCATAGGATATAATGGGAGCTCATAAGGTGTATTGGAGCCCATAGGGGATAATGGAGTCCTGCAATGGCGACCGCCTGCCACCAGGGGGTCCTGCAGGTAGGGGGCGCTATAACGGCGAGCCCCATAGGATATAATGGGAGCCCATAGGATATAATGGAGCCTATAGGATATAATGGGAGCCCATAGGATATAATGGGAGCCCATAGGAAATAATTACAGTCCTCCTGCAGGTAGGGGGCGCTATAGTGGGGAGACCCATAGGATATAAGTGAGCCGATAGGATATAAGGGAGCCGATAGGATATAATGGAGCCCATAGGATATAATAGAGCCCATAGGGAATAATGGGAGCCCATAGGATATAATGGAGCCCATAGGGGATAATGTAGCCCATAGGGGATAATGGGAGCCAGCAATAGCGCCCTCCTTCCGGCTGGGGGCGCTATAACTGGAAGCCCTATAGGATATATTGGGAGCCCATAGGGGATAATGGGGCCCATAACGGATAATGGGATACAACAATACGGTCCTCCTGAAGTTAGGGGGCGCTCTAACGGCGAGCCCATGTAATATAATGGAGCCCATTGGGATAATGGGAGCCCATAGGGGATAATGGAGTCCTGCAGTGGCGTCCTCCTGCCACCAGGGGTCACTATAACGGCGAATCCCATAGGGAATAATGGGAGTCCATAGGGAGTAATGGAGTCCATAGGGGATAATGGAGCCCATAATATATAATGGGGAGCGAGCAATAGCGTCCTCCTGCCGGCAGGGGAGCGCTATAACTGGAAGTCCCATAGGATATAATGGGAGCCCATTAAAGGATAATTTGAGTCCATAGGGGATAATGGAGCCCATAGGGGATAATGGGATCCAACAATACGGTCCTCATGCAGTTAGGGGGCGCTCTAACGGCAAGTCCCATAGAATATAATGGAGCCCATAAGGGATAATGGGAGCCCATGGGGGATAATGGGGGCTCATAGGGAATAAATACAATCCTCCTTTAGGTAGTGGGCGCTATAACGGGGAGACCCATAGGATATAATGGAGCCGATAGGATATAATGCGATAGGATATAATGGAGCCCATATGGGATAATGGAGCCCATAGGGGATAATGGAGTCCTGCAATGGCGTCCTCCTGCATGTAGTGGGCGCTCTTGCAGCGAGTCCCTTAAGATATAATGGGAGCCCATAGGATATAATGGAGCGCATAGTATATAATGGGAGCCCATGGGATGTAATGGAGCCCATAGGATATAATGGGAGCTCATAAGGTATAATGGAGCCCATAGGGGATAATGGAGTCCTGCAATGGCAACTTCCTGCCACCAGGGGGCGCTCTAACGGGATGTCCGATAGGATATAATGGGAGCCGTTAGGATATAATGGAGCCCATAGGGAATAATTACAGTTCTCCTGTAGGTAGCGGGCGCTATAACGGGAAGTCCCATAGGATTTAATGGGAGCCCATAGGATATAATGGGAGCCCATAGGGAATAATTACAGTTCTTCTGCAGGTAGGGGGCGCTATAACGGCGAGCCCCATAGGATACAATGGGAGCCCATAGGATATAAAGGAGCCTATAGGATATAGTGGGAGCCCATAGGATATAATGGGAGCCCATAGGGAATAATTACAGTCCTCCTGCAGGTAGGGGGCGCAATAACGGCGAGCCCCATAGGATATACTGGGAGCTCATAGGATATAATGGAGCCCATGGGGGATAATGGGGGCCCATAGGGAATAAATACAGTCCTCCTTCAGGTAGGGGGCGCCATAATGGGGAGACCCATAGGATATAAGGGAGCCGATAGGATATAATGGAGCCCATAGGATATAATGGAGCCCATAGGGGATAATGGAGCCCATAGGGGATAATGGAGTCCTGCAATGATGTCCTACTGCATGTAGGGGGCGCTCTAGCAGAGAGTCCCATAGGAAATAATGGGAGCCCATAGGATATAATGGAGCCCATAAGGGATAATGTAGCCCATAGGGGATAATGGGAGCCGTAATAGAGTCCTCCTGCAGGTAGGGGGCGCTATAACGGCAAGTTCCATAGGATATAATGAAGCCTATAGAATATAATACACATTTGAACTATTACTAAAAATAGAAGAAGCACACATCCTAGCTAATGTCTTAAACTCTCTAATTCTTGAGACTGCATTGGTAAAACAGAAAATCACACACTATGTTAAACTATTACTAATATTATCTCTAACACAGCAAGTTACAAAACAATACCACTAAGTAAGAAACACACAATTACAGTTACTATAAAGGCTGGATGCTATTTTCTGCCTTCAAATGAGACTGAGCATATCATGCTGGAACCCACGTAAGGCCAGTCTCTGTGGAAATATGAGCATATTCACAACCCCAAGTTGTCAGTGGTAGGGGACAGTCCCAAAGTCCTGTGGCCATATTCCAAACATTAACCATAGGCTGTTCCTTGAGCACTGGGGAAGCTTCAAAAGAACGATCCACATGAGCTGTATCTGTACGAACATGATTCAAAAAATTCAGCACAAGCAAAACAAGCAAAACCTTGCATAATATTTCTTGTAGTGTGTCTCCCATATTCCCACTTTTTTGTTTAATAATAACAAGAATGGATTTCAATGTTTGATAAACGTGCTTAGTGATAGCTTGTCCAGTGGGAGAACGAGCAATGGCTGTAGTATGTTCAACAGCCCCTTCTTGGAGGAAAGTTTGAGTGGCCTTAGAGGTATACGCAGGCCCATTATCTGTTTTTGTAATATGTGGGATTCCTATAGCAGCATAAGCTGATAACCAGTGTTTACGGGCATTGTGACTGTTTTCACTTGTATGTGCTGTGGCAAATATGTAAGAAGAATGAGTATCTATCGTTACATGTACATATTTTAGACAGCCAAATTCAGGAATGTGAGTGACATCTGCCTGCCACAGTTGAAGAGGTGCTGTGTTACGTGGATTTGTCCCAATTTGAGGCAAAGGGGCAATTTCCTGGCAGTCTGGGCATGTTAGAATAATGTTACGGTCCTGATCCACTGTCAGTTGGAACTGTTTTTGTAAGGCTCTCCTGTTATGATGGAAAATTTGATGGGAGAGTCGTGCTTGCTCAAATAATTGAGGGGCAGCAAAAGTGACTGTGGCTCGATCAGCCTTGCAGTTGCCCTCAGTTAAAGGACAAGGCAATGTAGTATGCGATCGAATGTGCATAATAAAATAAGGAAAAGTACGGTGAGTGTCATAATGCAAAACTTGCTTGAGCTGTACAAACAAAACCAGGTTATTAACTTCCTTAAGAAAGGATTCTTCAATCCGTTGAATGATACCTGTAACATACAAAGAGTCAGTTATTAAGCTTCTGTTCTGAAAAAATTTGAAAAGCTCGAACTACTGCAGTGAGTTCTGCAACTTGAGGTGATCCATCAACAACATGTACATCTGACTGCCATCGTGTAGCAGTCGCACACCAGAGAACCACTGCATGGTGTGTCTTGCTGGAGCCATCTGTAAATACAGTAACAGCATTAGGTATTGGAGCATGTGAAAGTAAAGCATTAGTAGCAAGGGGGATATCAGTCAAATTATGTAGCTGGTATTCAGTCATAAACGCAGTGTATTGCATAGGAGAGAGGATCATTCGTAACACAGTTTTCCAGTCATGAGGGGTCATAACATAACTGTCACTGTTTGCAACCAAAAGATTGTATGCAAAGGCTGACTGAACTTCGTATGTTCTCACTGACTTCCTTAATTCCTTCACTGCCTCACAAGGCAGGGATTCCCATCGGGGAACCTGATTCGGCTGATACAACATAGGAAAGGCTTGCAATGTGTCAGCATCACCCCTTAATATTGCTTCTTTTCTGCACTGCTCTAAAACGCCGCAGTACGCCGTAGGGAAATTTGTCATTCCTGCTCCCTTCAAAGTATCATCAGGAGGAAATGCGTCCGATTCGCTTTCTGGATCTACTGGACCGGGGTCACAACGATCCCCTGGTTTCAATCCGTCTGTGTCTTTAACCACGTTACATGCGGGCTGCAGAGACGCAGACGCAGGAGTCATAGCCGCGGTGGAGAGAGGCAGCGTCCCGACAAGTGACGTGGGCGGAAGGCGGCAGCTGGCTGGTAACGGCTGCTTGTGTCGGAGCGCGGCCGCTGTTCTTTCTTGCGCTGGGCTGGAGGTTTCCCCACTGGCGTCGGCAGCTGACGGTGTTGTGGTTGTCCGAGCGGCAGTTCTGGCACCATACACCGGCGGCTTGGCAATTCCGTCGCATATGTCCCTTGATGAAGCACCGGAAACATTTGTAATAGGTGCTTGGGCCTGAATTGGTTACCGCAGACGCTTGTAAGGGTGCAAGAGCTGCTAACACTTGGTTCTGAGAAGCCTCAGCCTGTGCCTTTAATCCTGCCCCTACCTCCTTAATAGCCTTAACTATGAAAGCCTGAGCCCCTGTGAGCACACTCGATAATCTGTCTAACACCTCCTCTATTGTCCAATTACTCCTCAAAGTATTTAGAATGCCACAAGCTGTAGCGTTACAGTTTTGAAGTGCACACTGTTTCAGCATTATTTCCCTCATGTATTCTGGTACTCCAGCCTTCTCTATGGCTCCAGCTACCTTATCTATAAATGCTCCAAAATCCTCATTTCTTCCCTACTGGATTCCCATATAAGACGGCAGTCCGCCTGGTGCCTTGATCTTATCCATAGCCTGTCTGGCCAGATACATTGACTCCCTACATTTAACTGGCCCTAATAAAGCCTGGGCCCCCGTCCGGATGAAAGGACCCACCCCTAAAAGTTCTTCAACGGTTACATTATACAAGGGATCTCCCGGCTGCCTAACTATCGCCGCGCTCTGTTGGCACATCTCCTGCCAATAAGCATTAAACAGCAGTTGTTGGTGCTGCATAAAAATCAGCCTAGCTATAACCCGACAATCTGATGGCAACAAAACTTGAGTACTCCAGATATAATCCAACATCTGTCTCGCTGACTCGCTTTTTACTCCAAACTGACTGACCGTAGACCACAATTGTGACAACAATTTCCAATCTAAAGCAGTGATAGCAGCCTGTATCGCGCCTGCAGGATTAGGTGCATACACCACCGGAAATGCCATCTGTTGCGCAGCTTCCAGCGCCTCACCGTCCCCTGCCTCTAAACAAGCCCGCGCCAGCGCAGCCCAGGCCCCCCTCCGCTCCCGCGCGACGGCCTCCGCTAGGTCAGTCCCTGCCCCAGGGAGCGGCTCGTTGCCAAGGGGGGTCGAGGGGGCCAGCTGTAGCGCCATGGTGGATGCAGGCGGCTCGTCCGATACAGACGTGCCTGGAGGCGGAGACGGGGCACTCGGCTCCGGGGCCACTGGCAACGCAGGCTCGGCGGCCAGCGGCAAATTTACGGTGGACACAGCAGGGGGCATCGGGCAATCTGACCACTCACTATAATTCTTATTCCTTCCCTGCACAACACTAGCTTGCTCTGTTGCTTTCTTTTCTGCCTGATATCGCAACAACTCATTATAAACCACACTCATCCACACACTCATCCACACACTCATCCACACACACATAAACACACGCCACCACTTTCCGCATTTTTTAGCCATTTTCTCCCCTTCTATCATTCCCTGCTCAGTAAGATCATGCACCAAATGCGGATTCTGAAATAACTCTTTAGCATATTCGTACGCTAATAACTCGGGGAGTTCCTTTTCTAAGTCTATACCTTTAAATTGTCTCCGCCTAAGAAAAGCGGAAAATAATTCATGAGCCACTTGCCTTTCCATTCCTATTTGTCAGCGCGCTGTTGCAGCCTTAAAGGACGTCGGCGGCCCGTATCGGCTAGGCCCTTCTATAAGGTCACCTAGAGCACCTGCACCTTCTTTTCCTGGCGCGTGCTATCCCCGCTGCTTAAGGATCCAAACCTTCGGAAAATAAATCATATGCTGCTTGCCTATCCAAGTTTACTCACGTCGGTACCGTTGCAGCCCTCCAGGCTTCGGCAGCACGTATCGGTCGAGCCCACCTCTCGTGGTCGCTCGAGATGCGGAGCTTTAATTCGGCTCTTTTCGTCATCCTCGCTGCTAAAGGACCCGAACCCAACGCAGTCCCCGTTCGTGGCAACTTCTTTTTTCCCTGGCAAGGATCCCGTCTCTTCTTACTTAGCAGAAGAAGATGGTCCCTGTTCGGGCGCCATTTGTTGGAAAAGACCGCGGGAGACGTGCCTCATATATCATGGTCAACAGGTCTCATTTATTAGGTGTTACAGCATCTTGTTTATACAGTCAGTAATAAGCTCATGCATATTGCAAAAGTAAAGCTCAGGATTGGTGGGTTATACATTACTTCATCTGACCTTTGTGGTTAGCCTTATGGTTACTTTTCTTCATAGCTATGCCTACACATTGCTACAAATCTTGTTTTTCCCTTTAGGCCGTCCTTGCCTCTCTCTACATATTCTGTCTTTAGCTACATATCCTGTCTTTCACATCCTGATTTCTCCTCACTGTTGCCTTTAGTCACATACCTTCTCTTACAATTTAACTAATGGAATCTCATCATGTCCTTTCTCACGAAGCCACTCTGCATAAACACTCTCCACATTTCCCTATATTATCCTTTTACCCCTTCTCATATCCCTCTCAGTTCCCTCATTCTGACCCATAGAGTCCCCTGTTGTCTTCCCAGAATCACCCTAGTGAGTCCCCCTGTCCCTTCCTGAAGGGTCCCTCCCCCATCCCACCCCTCCTATTCCCCCATTCTAATCCTCTTCCACCCCCCATATCCCCCCCAACCCCCCATCCACAATCACCAAGGTTGGAGAAGCCCTCCAAGCTCCCCCACCATCCACCCATCACCAATAGCTCTCATTCAACCATGGCCCTCAACGCGGCATCTCCATCTCCACCACCCCCTGTGCAGCCCATTGCAGCCCCCAACCACTCTTTAGGAGCAGCACTATTTCCTCACATCCAGCCTGAATCTCCCCTGGCACAACTCAGGGTCATTCCCTCCCATCCTATCACTGTTACACGGGAGCACAGGCCGACCTCCAGCTCATCACAACCTCCCTTCAGGAGCCTTGAGGTCTCCCCTGTGCTCCTCTTCTCCACGCTGACCCATCCTGGCTCCCCATCAGCCCCATCAGGTTCTCCAGACCCCTCACGGCTGCACCTCAACCTCATTGGGTTGGAAGGGACCTCAAGGATGATGAAGCTCCAACCCCCCCATGCCTGGCAGGGCCACCAAACTTCCACTATTGACTAGATCAGGTTGCCCAGGGTCTCATCCAACCTGGCCTTCAACACCTCCAAGGACGGGGCATCCACAGCCTCCATGGACATCCTGTTCCAGGACCTCCCCGCTCTCATAGCAAAGAACTTCCCCCTGACATCCAACCTAAATCTGCCCTCTTTCAACTTAAATCCATTTCCCCTTGTCCCGCTATTATCAGCCCTTTCCAAGAGCTTACTCCCCTCCTGGATATAGGTTTCCTTCAGGTACTTTAGGCTGCAATGAAATCACCCCCTGGATATAGCATATGGGTTCCCTTCAGGTACTGAAAGGCTGCAGTGAGGTCACCCCGCAGCCTTATTTTCTCCATGCTGAACAAGCTCAGCTCCCTCCACCTGTCTTCATAGGGCAGGTGCTCCAGCCCCCTGACCATCCTCATGGCCCTCCTCAGGACCCTCTCCAACAGCTCCATGTCTTTCTTGTACTGAGGGCTCCATACCTGGACACAGCACTCCAGATGGGGTCTCACAAGAGCAGAGTAGAGAGGGACAATCACCTGCCTATCCCTGCTGGCCACCCCTCTCCTAATGGAGACCACACCGCCAGCCCAGCTGGGGACAGCCGCTTGGAGTCGGGTAGACTGTGCCGGCGCACCCGAACCGCCACGGAAGCGACACCTGGCCTCTGCCGGGGAACGACCGAGTGGATCGGAGCAGAGTCCACCAGGAGCCAGGAGGACCCCGAGCCGTGTGTCATGGTTTTGTGCTGTTGCTGTCAATATTCTACATCATGACATCATGTGCAGTATGAATCATTAACTGAGGGTACAAATAGTGGCAAACTGTTTTGGTGGTATAAGAAAGTGTAGTTCTTAATGGCATACGGAAGTGTAACAGAGGGTATGTGGAAGTATAACAGAGGGTATGTGGAAGTGTAACAGAGGGTATGTGGAAATGTGGAAGGTTCATGCTCCCGTTCTGTGGAATGGCAGCATCCCAAGTACTCAGCTCTTGGAGGAAACTACATATCCCAGGGGACGACGCGGCCAGAGACGAATCACCGGAGGAGGACACATATATAATCTCACTCCCAGGCTGGAACGTCCTTCTTTTCGCTCTATCTGTCGCTTTGGAGCGCTCCATCCCTGCCGTCTCCCTCTATCAGCAACGTTCCAGCCCGTTGCCTAGAGATCACAGTAGGCCCCCCCGTTCTCGGGGACTCTTTTTCTCTCTTTCTGTCTCTCTCTCTGTCTTGTTCGATTTATTAGCCGCAATTATATTGTATCATATTGTGTTATCTTGTATTCCAATATCGTATTTGGTAAAATAAGTTTTCTCCTTAGACTGCTGCCACTGTTTTTGTCCATTCCCCTCCTTCCAGGGGCAGCAGCCTCAATCACAGGTAAATCTAGGTAACCCATTTACACCGTGCTGCGCTGCTTCAGTCCAATGGCTTCATGATGGGCAGCGCCGCGTGTTTAGTGCCAGGGGGCAGCAAGGGCACATTGCTGAGCGAGAGCCAAAAGAGCAGAGGCTGGAGGACAAGAGTGTCTGGTGGCCATTTTCAATTGGTTTGTTGGCTTCTTCCTCCTTCCTCCAGCCTGCACGGTGGACTCGGTACAGCGAGCCACGAGGCACTGCCTCCTGCTGCCTGCCTGCCTGCCTGGCAGCAAGAAGCGCTGCTGGAGATGGGAGACAGGATTGTCGGGTTGGGTGCAGCAAAGGGGGAAAATGAGGGAAACCCAAATACTTGTGAGTGGTCATTGCATCTTAGGTCTGGGCTCAGCCCGTGCAGCAGCACCTCGGGGCTGGGGCCGAGCCCGGTGCCTGGGGCTGTGCTGCCTTCAGGAGGGCTGCGGGGCTGGGGCAGACGGTGTGGGTGCAGCACATGGGCATGGGGGAGGGCCGGCAGCAGGGAGGGCGTTGGGCCTGAGCCCCGCTCGTGTTGGTCACAGCACAGGGGCCGCAGGGGACGCCAGGAGCGCAGAGCAGGGAGGGCCGGGCTGTGTGCAGGCCAGGGCATGAAACCTTCCCTCGGCAGCTGCTGAGCTGCTGAGCTTTTCCCCCACATCTGCAGACTCTCCGATGAGGCTCTGCAGCAAAGCCAGCCGGGCCATCCTGATAGTGCACAAGGGGTTAGGAAAGGGCACAGCAGAGCGGCCATTGAAGAGCACAAAGCAGCGAAGCACAGCACGAGCCATTGACTGCCTGCACAGATGAGCTTCTGCAGGCACCTCCGTTGGAGATCTGCGTACTGAGTGTGGGCGGAACGTGAAGGGAAAGGAGGAGAGGAGGGGAAGGAAGGCAAAGAAAGGAAAGGAAAAGAGGAGTCCAAAAGGCCGGAGCAGGAAAGGAGAAGGAAAGCTCCGTGCCGCCGGCGCCACCCGCCAGGAATCCGGGAGCGAACCCCCCCACAGGCCCGGGCCGGCCCCAGGCCGCCCTTAGCAACGGGACGGCGCAGGCGGTTGCTAGGGCCGGGGCAGGAAGTGCTTCCTGCCGGCCGAGAGCGCTTTCGGGGCAGCGCGGCGTGGCGGCGCGGAAGTTTGAATGGGGCCGGTAGGAGCGGGCTGTGTGCTGCCAGCGGGGCCGGGCCGCGGTGCGGGGCACGGAGGGATGTCGGCGGAGCAGCTCGCGGTGCTGGCGGCACGCAGAGGCGATGCGTGCGGTGCCAGCGAGTGCGGAGCTGAAGGAAGGTGAATCCATGTCCTTCCTCTGGCTGTCGGCGAGCGGGACGAGTCAGGGCTGCAGTTGTGTGTGATGGTGTTTGTTGCTGGGACCGGCTGCCCGAGCAGAATGGGGGCAGCGAGAGGGAGGCTTGACAAGCGCCCGCAGTCAGCAGCACGGCCCGTTCCTGCCCGCCTTGTTGCTGCTGTTGTGAGTCTGTTGGATGTGGAAGCTGGAGGTATTAATGGTGGGTCGTGGTTGAATCCCCCAAGAGGCCGCCCAAGGAGAGGCGCTGGATGCCAACATGGAGAGCAGAGCTTGTGTGTCCCAGGAGGCAGGCGTAGTCAGGTCCGCTTTGGAGCCTGCTGTTGTTGGCGCTGAGCTCAGGAGCCCCATCAGCGTGGTGCTGCGTGCTGCGTATGGCAGCCCGAAGAGATTCCCTTGTGGTGGAAGGGGGAGGCCGAAGGAGGACGAAGGAGGCCGAGGGCCCTTTGCTCAGGGCCGGCTCCTCTGTGCCCTCTTGCTGGCCGGAGAGCAGGGCTGCCCGCTGGGCACAGCGAGTGCCTTCTGGCTGCCGTGCCGTGCCCTGCCCTCCAGCCCCCTCCTCATGCCATGTGGAACGCCAGTGCCAGCAGTGCCAGCAGCTCGGCCGCCATTTTAGAACCCTGGCCATGTCACAGCCGTCGCCTTGGTCACCGCTGCCCCACGCAACGCACTCGCCTCTCCGAGCTCTGGCCGTCAACAGCCATGTGGGCAGCCAAGAGAGCGAGGCTGGACGATGGTCAGGATGGAGGTGGGAAGATGGAGGTACCATAACCCTAACCATATAAAAGCATGACCCTAACCATATAAAAGCATGACCCTAACCATATAAAAGCATAACCCTAACCATATAAAAGCATAACCCTAACCATATAAAAGCATGACCCTAACCATATAAATGCATAACACTAACCATATAAAAGCATAACCCTAACCATATAAAAGCGTGACCCTAAGCATATAAAAGCGTGACCCTAAGCATATAAAGGCGTGACCCTAAGCCTATAAAAGCGTGACCCTAACCATATAAAAGCACGACCCTAACCATATAAAAGCACGACCCTAACCATATAAAAGCATGACCCTAACCATATAAAAGCATGATCCTGTCCATATAAAAGCATGACCCTAACCATATAAAAGCATAACCCTAACCATATAAAAGCATGACCCTAACCATATAAAAGCATGACCCTAACCATATAAAAGCATGACCCTAACCATATAAAATCATAACCCTAACCATATAAAAGCATGACCCTAACCATATAAAAGCATGACCCTAACCATATAAAAGCATGACCCTAACTATATAAAAGCATAACCCTAACCATATAAAAGCATGACCCTAACCATATAAAACCATGACCCTAACCATATAAAAGCATGACCCTAACCATATAAAAGCAAAAGCCTAACCATATAAAAGCATAACCCTAACCATATAAAAGAATAACCCTAACCATATAAAAGCATGACCCTAACCATATAAAAGCATAACCCTAACCATATAAAAGCATAACCCTAACCATATAAAAGCATGACCCTAACCATATAAAAGCATGACCCTAACCATATAAAAGCATGACCCTAACCATATAAAAGCATAACCCTAACCATATAAAAGCATGACCCTAACCATATAAAAGCATGACCCTAACCATATAAAAGCATGACCCTAACCATATAAAAGCATGACATAACCATATAAAAGCATAACCCTACCATAACCCTAACCATATAAAAGCATGACCCTAACCATATAAAAGCATGACCCTAACCATATAAAAGCATGACCCTAACCATATAAAAGCATGACACTAACCATATAAAAGCATGACCCTACCATAACGCTAACCATATAAAAGCATGACCCTAACCATATAAAATCATAACCCTAACCATATAAAAGCATGACCCTAACCATATAAAAGCAAAAGCCTAACCATATAAAAGCATAACCCTAACCATATAAAAGCATGACCCTAACCATATAAAAGCATGACCCTAACCATATAAAAGCATAACCCTAACCATATAAAAGCATAACCCTAACCATATAAAAGCATGACATAACCATATAAAAGCATGACCCTAACCATATAAAAGCATGACCCTAACCATATAAAAGCATAACCCTAACCATATAAAAGCATGACCCTAACCATATAAAAGCATGACCCTAACCATATAAAAGCATGACATAACCATATAAAAGCATAACCCTACCATAACCCTAACCATATAAAAGCATGACCCTAACCATATAAAAGCATGACCCTAACCATATAAAAGCATGACCCTAACCATATAAAAGCATGACACTAACCATATAAAAGCATAACCCTAACCATATAAAAGCATGACCCTAACCATATAAAAGCATGACCCTAACCATATAAAAGCATGACCGTAACCATATAAAAGCACGACCCTAACCATATAAAAGCATGACCCTAACCATATAAAAGCATGACCCTACCATAACGATAACCATATAAAAGCATGACCCTAACCATATAAAAGCATGATCCTGTCCATATAAAAGCATGACCCTAACCATATAGAAGCATAACCCTAACCATATAAAAGCATAACCCTAACCATATAAAAGCATGACCCTAACCATATAAAAGCATAACCCTAACCATATAAAAGCATGACCCTAACCATATAAAAGCATGACCCTAACCATATAAAAGCATAACCCTAACCATATAAAAGCATGACCCTAACCATATAAAAGCATGACCCTAACCATATAAATGCATAACCCTAACCATATAAAAGCATAACCCTAACAATATAAAAGCATGACCCTAACCATATAAATGCATAACCCTAACCATATAAAAGCATAACCCTAACCATATAAAAGCATGACCCTAACCATATAAAAGCATAACCCTAACCATATAAAAGCATAACCCTACCATAACCCTAACCATATAAAAGCATGACCCTAACCATATAAAAGCATAACCCTAACCATATAAAAGCACGACCCTAACCATATAAAAGCATGACCCTAACCATATAAAAGCATGATCCTGTCCATATAAAAGCATGACCCTAACCATATAAAAGCATAACCCTAACCATATAAAAGCATGACCCTAACCATATAAAAGCATGACCCTAACCATATAAAAGCATGACCCTAACCATATAAAATCATAACCCTAACCATATAAAAGCATGACCCTAACCATATAAAAGCATGACCCTAACCATATAAAAGCATGACCCTAACTATATAAAAGCATAACCCTAACCATATAAAAGCATGACCCTAACCATATAAAACCATGACCCTAACCATATAAAAGCATGACCCTAACCATATAATAGCAAAAGCCTAACCATATAAAAGCATAACCCTAACCATATAAAAGCATAACCCTAACCATATAAAAGCATGACCCTAACCATATAAAAGCATAACCCTAACCATATAAAAGCATAACCCTAACCATATAAAAGCATGACCCTAACCATATAAAAGCATGACCCTAACCATATAAAAGCATGACCCTAACCATATAAAAGCATAACCCTAACCATATAAAAGCATGACCCTAACCATATAAAAGCATGACCCTAACCATATAAAAGCATGACCCTAACCATATAAAAGCATGACATAACCATATAAAAGCATAACCCTACCATAACCCTAACCATATAAAAGCATGACCCTAACCATATAAAAGCATGACCCTAACCATATAAAAGCATGACCCTAACCATATAAAAGCATGACACTAACCATATAAAAGCATGACCCTACCATAACGCTAACCATATAAAAGCATGACCCTAACCATATAAAATCATAACCCTAACCATATAAAAGCATGACCCTAACCATATAAAAGCAAAAGCCTAACCATATAAAAGCATAACCCTAACCATATAAAAGCATGACCCTAACCATATAAAAGCATGACCCTAACCATATAAAAGCATAACCCTAACCATATAAAAGCATAACCCTAACCATATAAAAGCATGACATAACGATATAAAAGCATGACCCTAACCATATAAAAGCATGACCCTAACCATATAAAAGCATAACACTAACCATATAAAAGCATGACCCTAACCATATAAAAGCATGACCCTAACCATATAAAAGCATGACATAACCATATAAAAGCATAACCCTACCATAACCCTAACCATATAAAAGCATGACCCTAACCATATAAAAGCATGACCATAACCATATAAAAGCATGACCCTAACCATATAAAAGCATGACACTAACCATATAAAAGCATAACCCTAACCATATAAAAGCATGACCCTAACCATATAAAAGCATGACCCTAACCATATAAAAGCATGACCGTAACCATATAAAAGCACGACCCTAACCATATAAAAGCATGACCCTAACCATATAAAAGCATGACCCTACCATAACGCTAACCATATAAAAGCATGACCCTAACCATATAAAAGCATGATCCTGTCCATATAAAAGCATGACCCTAACCATATAGAAGCATAACCCTAACCATATAAAAGCATAACCCTAACCATATAAAAGCATGACCCTAACCATATAAAAGCATAACCCTAACCATATAAAAGCATGACCCTAACCATATAAAAGCATGACCCTAACCATATAAAAGCATAACCCTAACCATATAAAAGCATGACCCTAACCATATAAAAGCATGACCCTAACCATATAAATGCATAACCCTAACCATATAAAAGCATAACCCTAACCATATAAAAGCATGACCCTAACCATATAAAAGCATAACCCTAACCATATAAAAGCATAACCCTACCATAACCCTAACCATATAAAAGCATGACCCTAACCATATAAAAGCATGACCCTAACCATATAAAAGCATGACCCTAACCATATAAAAGCATAACCCTAACCATATAAAAGCACGACCCTAACCATATAAAAGCATGACCCTAACCATATAAAAGCATGATCCTGTCCATATAAAAGCATGACCCTAACCATATAAAAGCATAACCCTAACCATATAAAAGCATGACCCTAACCATATAAAAGCATGACCCTAACCATATAAAAGCATAACCCAAACCATATAAAAGCATGACCCTAACCATATAAAAGCATGACCCTAACCATATAAAAGCATGACCCTAACTATATAAAAGCATAACCCTAACCATATAAAAGCATGACCCTAACCATATAAAAGCATGACCCTAACCATATAAAAGCATGACCCTAACCATATAAAAGCATGACCCTAACCATATAAAAGCATGACCCTAACCATATAAAAGCATGACCCTAACCATATAAAAGCATAACCCAAACCATATAAAAGCATGACCCTAACCATATAAAAGCATGACCCTAACCATATAAAAGCATGACCCTAACTATATAAAAGCATAACCCTAACCATATAAAAGCATGACCCTACCATAACGCTAACCATATAAAAGCATGACCCTAACCATATAAAATCATAACCCTAACCATATAAAAGCATGACCCTAACCATATAAAAGCATAACCCTAACCATATAAAAGCATGACCCTAACTATATAAAAGCATAACCCTAACCATATAAAAGCATGACCCTAACCATATAAAAGCATGACCCTAACCATATAAAAGCATGACCCTAACCATATAAAAGCAAAAGCCTAACCATATAAAAGCATAACCCTAACCATATAAAAGCATAACACTAACCATATAAAAGCATGACCCTAACCATATAAAAGCATAACCCTAACCATATAAAAGCATAACCCTAACCATATAAAAGCATGACCCTAACCATATAAAAGCATGACCCTAACCATATAAAAGCATGACCCTAACCATATAAAAGCATGACATAACCATATAAAAGCATAACCCTACCATAACCCTAACCATATAAAAGCATGACCCTAACCATATAAAAGCATGACCCTAACCATATAAAAGCATGACACTAACCATATAAAAGCATAACCCTAACCATATAAAAGCATGACCCTAACCATATAAAAGCATGACCCTAACCATATAAAAGCATGACCGTAACCATATAAAAGCACGACCCTAACCATATAAAAGCATGACCCTAACCATATAAAAGCATGACCCTACCATAAAACTAACCATATAAAAGCATGACCCTAACCATATAAAAGCATGATCCTGTCCATATAAAAGCATAACCCTAACCATATAAAAGCATAACCCTAACCATATAAAATCATGACCCTAACCATATAAATGCATAACCCTAACCATATAAAAGCATAACCCTAACAATATAAAAGCATGACCCTAACCATATAAATGCATAACCCTAACCATATAAAAGCATAACCCTAACCATATAAAAGCATGACCCTAACCATATAAAAGCATGACATAACCATATAAAAGCATAACACTACCATAACCCTAACCATATAAAAGCATGACCCTAACCATATAAAAGCATGACACTAACCATATAAAAGCATGACCCTAACCATATAAAAGCATGACCCTAACCATATAAAAGCATGACCCTAACCATATAAAAGCATGACCCTAACCATATAAAAGCATGACCCTAACTATATAAAAGCATGACCCTAACCATATAAAAGCATGACCCTACCATAACGCTAACCATATAAAAGTATGACCCTAACCATATAAAATCATAACCCTAACCATATAAAAGCATGACCCTAACCATATAAAAGCATAACCCTAACCATATAAAAGCATGACCCTAACTATATAAAAGCATAACCGTAACCATATAAAAGCATGACCCTAACCATATAAAACCATGACTCTAACCATATAAAAGCATGACCCTAACCATATAAAAGCAAAAGCCTAACCATATAAAAGCATAACCCTAACCATATAAAAGCATGACCCTAACCATATAAAAGCATGACATAACCATATAAAAGCATAACCCTAACCATATAAAAGCATGACCCTAACTATATAAAAGCATAACCCTAACCATATAAAAGCATGACCCTAACCATATAAAAGCATGACCCTAACCATATAAAAGCATAACCCTAACCATATAAAAGCATGACATAACCATATAAAAGCATGACCCTAACCATATAAAAGCATGACCCTAACCATATAAAAGCATAACCCTAACCATATAAAAGCATGACCCTAACCATATAAAAGCATGACCCTAACCATATAAAAGCATGACATAACCATATAAAAGCATAACCCTACCATAACCCTAACCATATAAAAGCATGACCCTAACCATATAAAAGCATGACCCTAACCATATAAAAGCATGACCCTAACCATATAAAAGCATGACACTAACCATATAAAAGCATAACCCTAACCATATAAAAGCATGACCCTAACCATATAAAAGCATGACCGTAACCATATAAAAGCACGACCCTAACCATATAAAAGCATGACCCTAACCATATAAAAGCATGACCCTACCATAACGCTAACCATATAAAAGCATGACCCTAACCATATAAAAGCATGATCCTGTCCATATAAAAGCATGACCCTAACCATATAAAAGCATGACATAACCATATAAAAGCATAACACTACCATAACCCTAACCATATAAAAGCATGACCCTAACCATATAAAAGCATGACACTAACCATATAAAAGCATGACCCTAACCATATAAAAGCATAACCCAAACCATATAAAAGCATGACCCTAACCATATAAAAGCATGACCCTAACCATATAAAAGCATAACCCAAACCATATAAAAGCATGACCCTAACCATATAGAAGCATAACCCTAACCATATAAAAGCATAACCCTAACCATATAGAAGCATGACCCTAACCATATAAAAGCATGACCCTAACCATATAAAAGCATGACCGTAACCATATAAAAGCACGACCCTAACCATATAAAAGCATGACCCTAACCATATAAAAGCATGACCCTACCATAACGCTAACCATATAAAAGCATGACCCTAACCATATAAAAGCATGATCCTGTCCATATAAAAGCATGACCCTAACCATATAGAAGCATAACCCTAACCATATAAAAGCATAACCCTAACCATATAAAAGCATAACCCTAACCATATAAAAGCATGACCCTAACCATATAAAAGCATAACCCTAACCATATAAAAGCATGACCCTAACCATATAAAAGCATGACCCTAACCATATAAAAGCATAACCCTAACCATATAAAAGCATGACCCTAACCATATAAAAGAATGACATAACCATATAAAAGCATAACACTACCATAACCCTAACCATATAAAAGCATGACCCTAACCATATAAAAGCATGACATAACCATATAAAAGCATGACCCTAACCATATAAAAGCATAACCCAAACCATATAAAAGCATGACCCTAACCATATAAAAGCATGACCCTAACCATATAAAAGCATGACCCTAACCATATAAAAGCATGACACTAACCATATAAAAGCATGACATAACCATATAAAAGCATAACACTACCATAACCCTAACCATATAAAAGCATGACCCTAACCATATAAAAGCATGACACTAACCATATAAAAGCATGACCCTAACCATATAAAAGCATAACCCAAACCATATAAAAGCATGACCCTAACCATATAAAAGCATAACACTACCATAACCCTAACCATATAAAAGCACGACCCTAACCATATAAAAGCATGACCCTAACCATATAAAAGCATGACCCTACCATAACGCTAACCATATAAAAGCATGACCCTAACCATATAAAAGCATGATCCTGTCCATATAAAAGCATGACCCTAACCATATAGAAGCATAACCCTAACCATATAAAAGCATAACCCTAACCATATAAAAGCATAACCCTAACCATATAAAAGCATGACCCTAACCATATAAAAGCATAACCCTAACCATATAAAAGCATGACCCTAACCATATAAAAGCATGACCCTAACCATATAAAAGCATAACCCTAACCATATAAAAGCATGACCCTAACCATATAAAAGAATGACATAACCATATAAAAGCATAACACTACCATAACCCTAACCATATAAAAGCATGACCCTAACCATATAAAAGCATGACATAACCATATAAAAGCATGACCCTAACCATATAAAAGCATAACCCTAACCATATAAAAGCATAACCCTAACCATATAAAAGCATGACCCTAACCATATAAAAGCATGACCCTAACCATATAAAAGCATGACCCTAACCATATAAAAGCATGACATAACCATATAAAAGCATAACCCTACCATAACCCTAACCATATAAAAGCATGACCCTAACCATATAAAAGCATGACCCTAACCATATAAAAGCATGACACTAACCATATAAAAGCATAACCCTAACCATATAAAAGCATGACCCTAACCATATAAAAGCATGACCCTAACCATATAAAAGCATGACCGTAACCATATAAAAGCACGACCCTAACCATATAAAAGCATGACCCTAACCATATAAAAGCATGACCCTACCATAAAACTAACCATATAAAAGCATGACCCTAACCATATAAAAGCATGATCCTGTCCATATAAAAGCATAACCCTAACCATATAAAAGCATAACCCTAACCATATAAAATCATGACCCTAACCATATAAATGCATAACCCTAACCATATAAAAGCATAACCCTAACAATATAAAAGCATGACCCTAACCATATAAATGCATAACCCTAACCATATAAAAGCATAACCCTAACCATATAAAAGCATGACCCTAACCATATAAAAGCATGACATAACCATATAAAAGCATAACACTACCATAACCCTAACCATATAAAAGCATGACCCTAACCATATAAAAGCATGACACTAACCATATAAAAGCATGACCCTAACCATATAAAAGCATGACCCTAACCATATAAAAGCATGACCCTAACCATATAAAAGCATGACCCTAACCATATAAAAGCATGACCCTAACTATATAAAAGCATGACCCTAACCATATAAAAGCATGACCCTACCATAACGCTAACCATATAAAAGTATGACCCTAACCATATAAAATCATAACCCTAACCATATAAAAGCATGACCCTAACCATATAAAAGCATAACCCTAACCATATAAAAGCATGACCCTAACTATATAAAAGCATAACCGTAACCATATAAAAGCATGACCCTAACCATATAAAACCATGACTCTAACCATATAAAAGCATGACCCTAACCATATAAAAGCAAAAGCCTAACCATATAAAAGCATAACCCTAACCATATAAAAGCATGACCCTAACCATATAAAAGCATGACATAACCATATAAAAGCATAACCCTAACCATATAAAAGCATGACCCTAACTATATAAAAGCATAACCCTAACCATATAAAAGCATGACCCTAACCATATAAAAGCATGACCCTAACCATATAAAAGCATAACCCTAACCATATAAAAGCATGACATAACCATATAAAAGCATGACCCTAACCATATAAAAGCATGACCCTAACCATATAAAAGCATAACCCTAACCATATAAAAGCATGACCCTAACCATATAAAAGCATGACCCTAACCATATAAAAGCATGACATAACCATATAAAAGCATAACCCTACCATAACCCTAACCATATAAAAGCATGACCCTAACCATATAAAAGCATGACCCTAACCATATAAAAGCATGACCCTAACCATATAAAAGCATGACACTAACCATATAAAAGCATAACCCTAACCATATAAAAGCATGACCCTAACCATATAAAAGCATGACCGTAACCATATAAAAGCACGACCCTAACCATATAAAAGCATGACCCTAACCATATAAAAGCATGACCCTACCATAACGCTAACCATATAAAAGCATGACCCTAACCATATAAAAGCATGATCCTGTCCATATAAAAGCATGACCCTAACCATATAAAAGCATGACATAACCATATAAAAGCATAACACTACCATAACCCTAACCATATAAAAGCATGACCCTAACCATATAAAAGCATGACACTAACCATATAAAAGCATGACCCTAACCATATAAAAGCATAACCCAAACCATATAAAAGCATGACCCTAACCATATAAAAGCATGACCCTAACCATATAAAAGCATAACCCAAACCATATAAAAGCATGACCCTAACCATATAGAAGCATAACCCTAACCATATAAAAGCATAACCCTAACCATATAGAAGCATGACCCTAACCATATAAAAGCATGACCCTAACCATATAAAAGCATGACCGTAACCATATAAAAGCACGACCCTAACCATATAAAAGCATGACCCTAACCATATAAAAGCATGACCCTACCATAACGCTAACCATATAAAAGCATGACCCTAACCATATAAAAGCATGATCCTGTCCATATAAAAGCATGACCCTAACCATATAGAAGCATAACCCTAACCATATAAAAGCATAACCCTAACCATATAAAAGCATAACCCTAACCATATAAAAGCATGACCCTAACCATATAAAAGCATAACCCTAACCATATAAAAGCATGACCCTAACCATATAAAAGCATGACCCTAACCATATAAAAGCATAACCCTAACCATATAAAAGCATGACCCTAACCATATAAAAGAATGACATAACCATATAAAAGCATAACACTACCATAACCCTAACCATATAAAAGCATGACCCTAACCATATAAAAGCATGACATAACCATATAAAAGCATGACCCTAACCATATAAAAGCATAACCCAAACCATATAAAAGCATGACCCTAACCATATAAAAGCATGACCCTAACCATATAAAAGCATGACCCTAACCATATAAAAGCATGACACTAACCATATAAAAGCATGACATAACCATATAAAAGCATAACACTACCATAACCCTAACCATATAAAAGCATGACCCTAACCATATAAAAGCATGACACTAACCATATAAAAGCATGACCCTAACCATATAAAAGCATAACCCAAACCATATAAAAGCATGACCCTAACCATATAAAAGCATGACCCTAACCATATAAAAGCATAACCCTAACCATATAAAAGCATGACCCTAACCATATAAAAGCATGACATAACCATATAAAAGCATAACACTACCATAACCCTAACCATATAAAAGCATGACCCTAACCATATAAAAGCATGACACTAACCATATAAAAGCATGACCCTAACCATATAAAAGCATGACCCTAACCATATAAAAGCATGACCCTAATCATATAAAAGCATGATCCTGTCCATATAAAAGCATGACCCTAACCATATAGAAGCATGACCCTAACCATATAAAAGCATGACCCTAACCATATAAAAGCATGACCCTAACCATATAAAAGCATGATCCTGTCCATATAAAAGCATGACCCTAACCATATAGAAGCATGACCCTAACCATATAAAAGCATGACCCTAACCATATAAAAGCATGACCGTAACCATATAAAAGCACGACCCTAACCATATAAAAGCATGACCCTAACCATATAAAAGCATGACCCTACCATAACGCTAACCATATAAAAGCATGACCCTAACCATATAAAAGCATGATCCTGTCCATATAAAAGCATGACCCTAACCATATAGAAGCATAACCCTAACCATATAAAAGCATAACCCTAACCATATAGAAGCATGACCCTAACCATATAAAAGCATGACCCTAACCATATAAAAGCATGACCGTAACCATATAAAAGCACGACCCTAACCATATAAAAGCATGACCCTAACCATATAAAAGCATGACCCTACCATAACGCTAACCATATAAAAGCATGACCCTAACCATATAAAAGCATGATCCTGTCCATATAAAAGCATGACCCTAACCATATAGAAGCATAACCCTAACCATATAAAAGCATAACCCTAACCATATAAAAGCATAACCCTAACCATATAAAAGCATGACCCTAACCATATAAAAGCATAACCCTAACCATATAAAAGCATGACCCTAACCATATAAAAGCATGACCCTAACCATATAAAAGCATAACCCTAACCATATAAAAGCATGACCCTAACCATATAAAAGCATGACATAACCATATAAAAGCATAACACTACCATAACCCTAACCATATAAAAGCATGACCCTAACCATATAAAAGCATGACACTAACCATATAAAAGCATGACCCTAACCATATAAAAGCATAACCCAAACCATATAAAAGCATGACCCTAACCATATAAAAGCATGACCCTAACCATATAAAAGCATAACCCTTACCATATAAAAGCATGACACTAACCATATAAAAGCATGACATAACCATATAAAAGCATAACACTACCATAACCCTAACCATATAAAAGCATGACCCTAACCATATAAAAGCATAACCCAAACCATATAAAAGCATGACCCTAACCATATAAAAGCATGACCCTAACCATATAAAAGCATAACCCTTACCATATAAAAGCATGACACTAACCATATAAAAGCATGACATAACCATATAAAAGCATGACCCTACCATAACGCTAACCATATAAAAGCATGACCCTAACCATATAAAAGCATGATCCTGTCCATATAAAAGCATGACCCTAACCATATAGAAGCATAACCCTAACCATATAAAAGCATAACCCTAACCATATAAAAGCATGATCCTGTCCATATAAAAGCATGACCCTAACCATATAAAAGCATAACCCTAACCATATAAAAGCATGACCCTAACCATATAAAAGCATGACCCTAACCATATAAAAGCATAACCCTAACCATATAAAAGCATGACCCTAACCATATAAAAGCATGACATAACCATATAAAAGCATAACACTACCATAACCCTAACCATATAAAAGCATGACCCTAACCATATAAAAGCATGACACTAACCATATAAAAGCATGACCCTAACCATATAAAAGCATAACCCAAACCATATAAAAGCATGACCCTAACCATATAAAAGCATGACCCTAACCATATAAAAGCAAAAGCCTAACCATATAAAAGCATGACCCTAACCATATAAAAGCATGACATAACCATATAAAAGCATAACACTACCATAACCCTAACCATATAAAAGCATGACCCTAACCATATAAAAGCATGACACTAACCATATAAAAGCATGACCCTAACCATATAAAAGCATAACCCAAACCATATAAAAGCATGACCCTAACCATATAAAAGCATAACCCTAACCATACAAAAGCATGACCCTAACCATATAAAAGCATGACCCTAACCATATAAAAGCATAACCCTAACCATATAAAAGCATGACCCTAACCATATAAAAGCATGACATAACCATATAAAAGCATAACACTACCATAACCCTAACCATATAAAAGCATGACCCTAACCATATAAAAGCATGACACTAACCATATAAAAGCATGACCCTAACCATATAAAAGCATAACCCAAACCATATAAAAGCATGACCCTAACCATATAAAAGCATGACCCTAACCATATAAAAGCATAACCCTAACCATATAAAAGCATGACCCTAACCATATAAAAGCATGACATAACCATATAAAAGCATAACACTACCATAACCCTAACCATATAAAAGCATGACCCTAACCATATAAAAGCATGACACTAACCATATAAAAGCATGACCCTAACCATATAAAAGCATAACCCAAACCATATAAAAGCATGACCCTAACCATATAAAAGCGTGACCCTAACCATATAAAAGCATGATCCTGTCCATATAAAAGCATGACCCTAACCATATAGAAGCATAACCCTAACCATATAAAAGCATAACCCTAACCATATAAAAGCATGACCCTAACCATATAAAAGCATGACCCTAACCATATAAAAGCATGACCGTAACCATATAAAAGCACGACCCTAACCATATAAAAGCATGACCCTAACCATATAAAAGCATGACCCTAACCATATAAAAGCATGACCGTAACCATATAAAAGCACGACCCTAACCATATAAAAGCATGACCCTAACCATATAAAAGCATGACCCTACCATAACGCTAACCATATAAAAGCATGACCCTAACCATATAAAAGCATGATCCTGTCCATATAAAAGCATGACCCTAACCATATAGAAGCATAACCCTTACCATATAAAAGCATAACCCTAACCATATAAAAGCATAACCCTAACCATATAAAAGCATGACCCTAACCATATAAAAGCATAACCCTAACCATATAAAAGCATGACCCTAACCATATAAAAGCATGACCCTAACCATATAAAAGCATAACCCTAACCATATAAAAGCATGACCCTAACCATATAAAAGCATGACATAACCATATAAAAGCGTAACACTACCATAACCCTAACCATATAAAAGCATGACCCTAACCATATAAAAGCATGACATAACCATATAAAAGCATGACCCTAACCATATAAAAGCATAACCCAAACCATATAAAAGCATGACCCTAACCATATAAAAGCATGACCCTAACCATATAAAAGCATGACCCTAACCATATAAAAGCATGACCCTAACCATATAAAAGCATGACATAACCATATAAAAGCATAACACTACCATAACCCTAACCATATAAAAGCATGACCCTAACCATATAAAAGCATGACCCTAACCATATAAAAGCATGACCCTAACCATATAAAAGCATAACACAAACCATATAAAAGCATGACCCTAACCATATAAAAGCATGACCCTAACCATATAAAAGCATAACCCTAACCATATAAAAGCATGACCCTAACCATATAAAAGCATGACATAACCATATAAAAGCATAACACTACCATAACCCTAACCATATAAAAGCATGACCGTAACCATATAAAAGCATGACCCTAACCATATAAATGCATAACCCTAACCATATAAAAGCATAACCCTAACAATATAAAAGCATGACCCTAACCATATAAATGCATAACCCTAACCATATAAAAGCATAACCCTAACCATATAAAAGCATGACCCTAACCATATAAAAGCATGACATAACCATATAAAAGCATAACACTACCATAACCCTAACCATATAAAAGCATGACCCTAACCATATAAAAGCATGACACTAACCATATAAAAGCATGACCCTAACCATATAAAAGCATAACCCAAACCATATAAAAGCATGACCCTAACCATATAAAAGCATGACCCTAACCATATAAAAGCATGACACTAACCATATAAAAGCATGACCCTAACCATATAAAAGCATAACCCAAACCATATAAAAGCATGACCCTAACCATATAAAAGCATGACCCTAACCATATAAAAGCATAACCCTAACCATATAAAAGCATGACCCTAACCATATAAAAGCATGACATAACCATATAAAAGCATAACACTACCATAACCCTAACCATATAAAAGCATGACCCTAACCATATAAAAGCATGACACTAACCATATAAAAGCATGACCCTAACCATATAAAAGCATAACCCAAACCATATAAAAGCATGACCCTAACCATATAAAAGCATGACCCTAACCATATAAAAGCATGATCCTGTCCATATAAAAGCATGACCCTAACCATATAGAAGCATAACCCTAACCATATAAAAGCATAACCCTAACCATATAGAAGCATGACCCTAACCATATAAAAGCATGACCCTAACCATATAAAAGCATGACCGTAACCATATAAAAGCACGACCCTAACCATATAAAAGCATAACCCAAACCATATAAAAGCATGACCCTAACCATATAAAAGCATGACCCTAACCATATAAAAGCATAACCCAAACCATATAAAAGCATGACCCTAACCATATAAAAGCATGACCCTAACCATATAAAAGCATGACACTAACCATATAAAAGCATGACCCTAACCATATAAAAGCATAACCCAAACCATATAAAAGCATGACCCTAACCATATAAAAGCATGACCCTAACCATATAAAAGCATAACCCTAACCATATAAAAGCATGACCCTAACCATATAAAAGCATGACATAACCATATAAAAGCATAACACTACCATAACCCTAACCATATAAAAGCATGACCCTAACCATATAAAAGCATGACACTAACCATATAAAAGCATGACCCTAACCATATAAAAGCATAACCCAAACCATATAAAAGCATGACCCTAACCATATAAAAGCATGACCCTAACCATATAAAAGCATAACCCTAACCATATAAAAGCATGACCCTAACCATATAAAAGCATGACATAACCATATAAAAGCATAACACTACCATAACCCTAACCATATAAAAGCATGACCCTAACCATATAAAAGCATGACACTAACCATATAAAAGCATGACCCTAACCATATAAAAGCATAACCCAAACCATATAAAAGCATGACCCTAACCATATAAAAGCATGACCCTAACCATATAAAAGCATGACCCTAACTATATAAAAGCATGACCCTAACCATATAAAAGCATGACCCTACCATTACGCTAACCATATAAAAGTATGACCCTAACCATATAAAATCATAACCCTAACCATATAAAAGCATGACCCTAACCATATAAAAGCATAACCCTAACCATATAAAAGCATGACCCTAACTATATAAAAGCATAACCGTAACCATATAAAAGCATGACCCTAACCATATAAAACCATGACTCTAACCATATAAAAGCATGACCCTAACCATATAAAAGCAAAAGCCTAACCATATAAAAGCATAACCCTAACCATATAAAAGCATGACCCTAACCATATAAAAGCATGACCCTAACCATATAAAAGCATAACCCTAACCATATAAAAGCATGACATAACCATATAAAAGCATGACCCTAACTATATAAAAGCATGACCCTAACCATATAAAAGCATAACCCTAACCATATAAAAGCATGACCCTAACCATATAAAAGCATGACCCTAACCATATAAAAGCATGACATAACCATATAAAAGCATAACCCTACCATAACCCTAACCATATAAAAGCATGACCCTAACCATATAAAAGCATGACCCTAACCATATAAAAGCATGACCCTAACCATATAAAAGCATGACACTAACCATATAAAAGCATAACCCTAACCATATAAAAGCATGACCCTAACCATATAAAAGCATGACCGTAACCATATAAAAGCACGACCCTAACCATATAAAAGCATGACCCTAACCATATAAAAGCATGACCCTACCATAACGCTAACCATATAAAAGCATGACCCTAACCATATAAAAGCATGATCCTGTCCATATAAAAGCATGACCCTAACCATATAGAAGCATAACCCTAACCATATAAAAGCATAACCCTAACCATATAAAAGCATAACCCTAACCATATAAAAGCATGACCCTAACCATATAAAAGCATAACCCTAACCATATAAAAGCATGACCCTAACCATATAAAAGCATGACCCTAACCATATAAAAGCATAACCCTAACCATATAAAAGCATGACCCTAACCATATAAAAGCATGACCCTAACCATATAAATGCATAACCCTAACCATATAAAAGCATAACCCTAACAATATAAAAGCATGACCCTAACCATATAAATGCATAACCCTAACCATATAAAAGCATAACCCTAACCATATAAAAGCATGACCCTAACCATATAAAAGCATAACCCTAACCATATAAAAGCATAACCCTACCATAACCCTAACCATATAAAAGCATGACCCTAACCATATAAAAGCATAACCCTAACCATATAAAAGCATGACCCTAACCATATAAAAGCATGACCCTAACCATATAAAAGCATGACCCTAACCATATAAAAGCATGACATAACCATATAAAAGCATAACACTACCATAACCCTAACCATATAAAAGCATGACCCTAACCATATAAAAGCATGACCCTAACCATATAAAAGCATGACCCTAACCATATAAAAGCATGACCCTAACCATATAAAAGCATGACCCTAACCATATAAAAGCATGACCCTAACTATATAAAAGCATAACCCTAACCATATAAAAGCATGACTCTACCATAACGCTAACCATATAAAAGCATGACCCTAACCATATAAAATCATAACCCTAACCATATAAAAGCATGACCCTAACCATATAAAAGCATAACCATAACCATATAAAAGCATGACCCTAACTATATAAAAGCATAACCCTAACCATATAAAAGCATGACCCTAACCATATAAAAGCATGACCCTAACCATATAAAAGCATGACCCTAACCATATAAAAGCAAAAGCCTAACCATATAAAAGCATAACCCTAACCATATAAAAGCATAACCCTAACCATATAAAAGCATGACCCTAACCATATAAAAGCATAACCCTAACCATATAAAAGCATAACCCTAATCATATAAAAGCATGACCCTAACCATATAAAAGCATGACCCTAACCATATAAAAGCATGACCCTAACCATATAAAAGCATGACATAACCATATAAAAGCATAACCCTACCATAACCCTAACCATATAAAAGCATGACCCTAACCATATAAAAGCATGACCCTAACCATATAAAAGCATGACACTAACCATATAAAAGCATAACCCTAACCATATAAAAGCATGACCCTAACCATATAAAAGCATGACCGTAACCATATAAAAGCACGACCCTAACCATATAAAAGCATGACCCTAACCATATAAAAGCATGACCCTACCATAAAACTAACCATATAAAAGCATGACCCTAACCATATAAAAGCATGATCCTGTCCATATAAAAGCATAACCCTAACCATATAAAAGCATAACCCTAACCATATAAAATCATGACCCTAACCATATAAATGCATAACCCTAACCATATAAAAGCATAACCCTAACAATATAAAAGCATGACCCTAACCATATAAATGCATAACCCTAACCATATAAAAGCATAACCCTAACCATATAAAAGCATGACCCTAACCATATAAAAGCATGACATAACCATATAAAAGCATAACACTACCATAACCCTAACCATATAAAAGCATGACCCTAACCATATAAAAGCATGACCCTAACCATATAAAAGCATGACCCTAACCATATAAAAGCATAACCCAAACCATATAAAAGCATGACCCTAACCATATAAAAGCATGACCCTAACCATATAAAAGCATGACCCTAACCATATAAAAGCATGACCCTAACCATATAAAAGCATGACACTAACCATATAAAAGCATAACCCTAACCATATAAAAGCATGACCCTAACCATATAAAAGCATGACCCTAACCATATAAAAGCATGACAGTAACCATATAAAAGCACGACCCTAACCATATAAAAGCATGACCCTAACCATATAAAAGCATGACCCTACCATAAAACTAACCATATAAAAGCATGACCCTAACCATATAAAAGGATGATCCTGTCCATATAAAAGCATAACCCTAACCATATAAAAGCATAACCCTAACCATATAAAATCATGACCCTAACCATATAAATGCATAACCCTAACCATATAAAAGCATAACCCTATCAATATAAAAGCATGACCCTAACCATATAAATGCATAACCCTAACCATATAAAAGCATAACCCTAACCATATAAAAGCATGACCCTAACCATATAAAAGCATAACCCTAACCATATAAAAGCATAACCCTACCATAACCCTAACCATATAAAAGCATGACCCTACCATAACGCTAACCATATAAAAGCATGACCCTAACCATATAGAAGCATAACCCTAACCATATAAAAGCATGACCTTAACCATATAAAAGCATAACCCTAACCATATAAAAGCATAACCCTAACCATATAAAAGCATGACCCTAACCATATAAATGCATAACCCTAACCATATAAAAGCATAACCCTAACCATATAAAAGCGTGACCCTAAGCATATAAAAGCGTGACCCTAAGCATATAAAGGCGTGACCCTAAGCCTATAAAAGCATGACCCTAACCATATAAAAACACGACCCTAACCATATAAAAGCACGACCCTAACCATATAAAAGCATGACCCTAACCATATAAAATCATAACCCTAACCATATAAAAGCATGACCCTACCATAACGCTAACCATATAAAAGCATGACCCTAACCATATAAAATCATAACCCTAACCATATAAAAGCATGACCCTAACCATATAAAAGCATAACCCTAACCATATAAAAGCATGACCCTAACCATATAAAAGCATGACCCTAACCATATAAAAGCATGACCCTAACCATATAAAATCATAACCCTAACCATATAAAAGCATGACCCTAACCATATAAAAGCATAACCCTCACCATATAAAAGCATGACCCTAACTATATAAAAGCATAACCCTAACCATATAAGAGCATGACCCTAACCATATAAAACCATGACCCTAACCATATAAAAGCATGACCCTAACCATATAAAAGCAAAAGCCTAACCATATAAAAGCATAACCCTAACCATATAAAAGCATAACCCTAACCATATAAAAGCATGACCCTAACCATATAAAAGCATAACCCTAACCATATAAAAGCATAACCCTAACCATATAAAAGCATGACCCTAACCATATAAAAGCATGACCCTAACCATATAAAAGCATGACCCTAACCATATAAAAGCATGACCCTAACCATATAAAAGCATAACCCTAACCATATAAAAGCATGACCCTAACCATATAAAAGCATGACCCTAACCATATAAAAGCATGACCCTAACCATATAAAAGCATGACATAACCATATAAAAGCATAACCCTACCATAAACCTAACCATATAAAAGCATGACCCTAACCATATAAAAGCATGACCCTAACCATATAAAAGCATGACACTAACCATATAAAAGCATGACCCTACCATAACGCTAACCATATAAAAGCATGACCCTAACCATATAAAAGCATAACCCTAACCATATAAAAGCATAACCCTACCATAACCCTAACCATATAAAAGCATGACCCTAACCATATAAAAGCATAACCCTAACCATATAAAAGCATGACCCTAACCATATAAAAGCATGACCCTAACCATATAAAAGCATGACCCTAACCATATAAAAGCATGACATAACCATATAAAAGCATAACACTACCATAACCCTAACCATATAAAAGCATGACCCTAACCATATAAAAGCATGACCCTAACCATATAAAAGCATGACCCTAACCATATAAAAGCATAACCCTAACCATATAAAAGCATGACCCTAACCATATAAAAGCATGACCCTAACCATATAAAAGCATGACCCTAACTATATAAAAGCATAACCCTAACCATATAAAAGCATGACCCTACCATAACGCTAACCATATAAAAGCATGACCCTAACCATATAAAATCATAACCCTAACCATATAAAAGCATGACCCTAACCATATAAAAGCATAACCCTAACCATATAAAAGCATGACCCTAACTATATAAAAGCATAACCCTAACCATATAAATGCATGACCCTAACCATATAAAAGCATGACCCTAACCATATAAAAGCATGACCCTAACCATATAAAAGCAAAAGCCTAACCATATAAAAGCATAACCCTAACCATATAAAAGCATAACCCTAACCATATAAAAGCATGACCCTAACCATATAAAAGCATAACCCTAACCATATAAAAGCATAATCCTAACCATATAAAAGCATGACCCTAACCATATAAAAGCATGACCCTAACCATATAAAAGCATGACATAACCATATAAAAGCATAACCCTACCATAACCCTAACCATATAAAAGCATGACCCTAACCATATAAAAGCATGACCCTAACCATATAAAAGCATGACCCTAACCATATAAAAGCATGACACTAACCATATAAAAGCATAACCCTAACCATATAAAAGCATGACCCTAACCATATAAAAGCATGACCCTAACCATATAAAAGCATGACCGTAACCATATAAAAGCACGACCCTAACCATATAAAAGCATGACCCTAACCATATAAAAGCATGACCCTACCATAAAACTAACCATATAAAAGCATGACCCTAACCATATAAAAGCATGATCCTGTCCATATAAAAGCATAACCCTAACCATATAAAAGCATAACCCTAACCATATAAAATCATGACCCTAACCATATAAATGCATAACCCTAACCATATAAAAGCATAACCCTAACAATATAAAAGCATGACCCTAACCATATAAAAGCATGACCCTAACCATATAAAAGCATAACCCTAACCATATAAAAGCATAACCCTACCATAACCCTAACCATATAAAAGCATGACCCTACCATAACGCTAACCATATAAAAGCATGACCCTAACCATATAGAAGCATAACCCTAACCATATAAAAGCATGACCTTAACCATATAAAAGCATAACCCTAACCATATAAAAGCATGACCCTAACCATATAAAAGCATAACCCTAACCATATAAAAGCATGACCCTAACCATATAAAAGCATGACCCTAACCATATAAAAGCATGACCCTAACCATATAAAAGCATAACCCTAACCATATAAAAGCATAACCCTAAGCATATAAAAGCATAACCCTAAGCATATAAAAGCATAACCCTAACCATATAAAAGCATGACCCAAACCATATAAAAGCATGACCCTAACCATATAAAAGCATAACCCTAACCATATAAAAGCATGACCCTAACCATATAAAAGCATAACCCTAACCATATAAAAGCATAACCCTAACCATATAAAAGCATGACCCTAACCATATAAAAGCATGACCCTAACCATATAAAAGCATGACATAACCATATAAAAGCATAACCCTACCATAACCCTAACCATATAAAAGCATGACCCTAACCATATAAAAGCATGACCCTAACCATATGAAAGCATGACCCTAACCATATAAAAGCATGACACTAACCATATAAAAGCATAACCCTAACCATATAAAAGCATGACCCTAACCATATAAAAGCATGACCCTAACCATATAAAAGCATGACCGTAACCATATAAAAGCACGACCCTAACCATATAAAAGCATGACCCTAACCATATAAAAGCATGACCCTACCATAAAACTAACCATATAAAAGCATGACCCTAACCATATAAAAGCATGATCCTGTCCATATAAAAGCATAACCCTAACCATATAAAAGCATAACCCTAACCATATAAAATCATGACCCTAACCATATAAATGCATAACCCTAACCATATAAAAGCATAACCCTAACAATATAAAAGCATGACCCTAACCATATAAATGCATAACCCTAACCATATAAAAGCATAACCCTAACCATATAAAAGCATGACCCTAACCATATAAAAGCATAACCCTAACCATATAAAAGCATAACCCTACCATAACCCTAACCATATAAAAGCATGACCCTACCATAACGCTAACCATATAAAAGCATGACCCTAACCATATAGAAGCATAACCCTAACCATATAAAAGCATGACCTTAACCATATAAAAGCATAACCCTAACCATATAAAAGCATGACCCTAACCATATAAAAGCATAACCCTAACCATATAAAAGCATGACCCTAACCATATAAAGAATGACCCTAACCATATAAAAGCATGACCCTAACCATATAAAAGCATGACCCTAACCATATAAAAGCATAACCCTAACCATATAAAAGCATAACCCTAAGCATATAAAAGCATAACCCTAAGCATATAAAAGCATAACCCTAACCATATAAAAGCATGACCCTAACCATATAAAAGCATAACCCTAACCATATAAAAGCATAACCCTACCATAACCCTAACCATATAAAAGCATGACCGTAACCATATAAAAGCATGACCGTAACCATATAAAAGCATGACCCTAACCATATAAAAGCATAACCCTAACCATATATCAAAGCATAACCCTACCATAACCCTAACCATATAAAAGCATGACCCTAACCATATAAAAGCATAACCCTAACCATATAAAAGCATGACCCTAACCATATAAAAGGATGACCCTAACCATATAAAAGCATGTCCCTACCATAACCCTAACCATATAAAAGCATGACCCTAACCATATAAAAGCATGACCCTAACCATATAAAAGCATGACATAACCATATAAAAGCATAACCCTAACCATATAAAAGCATGACCCTAACCATATAAAAGCATAACCCTAACCATATAAAAGCATAACCCTAACCATATAAAAGCATGACCCTAACCATATAAAAGTATAACCCTAACCATATAAAAGCATGACCCTAACCATATAAAAGCATGACCCTAACCATATAAAAGCATAACCCAAACCATATAAAAGCATAACCCTAACCATATAAAAGCATAACCCTAACAATATAAAAGCATGACCCTAACCATATAAAAGCATAACCCTAAGCCCATAAAAGCGTGACCCTAACCATATAAAAGCATGACCCTAACCATATAAAAGCATGACCCTAACCATATAAAAGCATAACCCTAACCATATAAAAGCATGACCCTAACCATATAAAAGCATAACCCTAACCATATAAAAGCATGACCCTAACCATATAAAAGCATGACCCTAACCATATAAAAGCATGACCCTAACCATATAAACGCATGACCCTAACCATATAAAAGCACGACCCTAAGCATATAAAAGCACGACCCTAAGCATATAAAAGCATGACCCTAAGCATATAAAAGCGTGACCCTAAGCATATAAAAGCATGACCCTAAGCATATAAAAGCGTGACCCTAAGCCCATAAAAGCGTGACCCTAAGCCCATAAAAGCGTGACCCTAAGCCCATAAAAGCGTGACCCTAAGCCCATAAAAGCGTGACCCTAAGACCATAAAAGCGTGACCCTAAGCCTATAAAAGCGTGACCCTAAGCCCATAAAAGCGTGACCCTAAGCCCATAAAATCGTGACCCTAAGCCTATAAAAGCGTGACCCTAAGCCCATAAAAGCGTGACCCTAAGCCCATAAAAGCGTGACCCTAAGCCTATAAAAGCGTGACCCTAAGCCTATATAAGCGTGACCCTAAGCCTATAAAAGCGTGGCCCAAACCCTATAAAAGCGTGACCCTAAGCCTATAAAAGCACGGCCCTAACCCTATAAAAGCACGGCCCTAACCCTATAAAAGCGTGGCCCTAACCCTATAAATGCGTGGCCCTAACCCTATAAAAGCGTGGCCCTAACCCTATAAAAGCGTGGCCCTAACCCTATAAAAGCGTGGCCCTAACCCTATAAAAGCGTGGCCCTAACCCTATAAAAGCATGACCCTAACCCTATAAAAGCATAACCCTAACCATATAAAAGCATGGCCCTAACCATATAAAAGCATGACCCTAGCCATATAAAAGCAAAGCATGACCCTAACCATATAAAAGCATGACCCTAACCATAAAAAAGCCTGACCCTAACCATATAAAAGCCTGACCCTAACCATATAAGAGCCTGACCCTAACCATATAAGGGCATGACCCTAACCATATAAAAGCATGACCCTAACCATATAAAAGCATGACCCCATAGGGCCCCATAGAGACCCCAGAAGGACCCCATAAAACCCCATTAAACCCATAGAATCCCCATAGGACGCCATAGAGATCCCATAAGACCCCATAGAGCCCCATAGCTGCCCCATAGCTGCCCCATAGGACGCCATAGGACCCCATAAGAGCCCATAGCTGCCCCATAGGACCCCATAAGACTCCATAGAGCCGTATAGCTGCCCTATAGCTGCTCCATAGGTCCCCATGAGACCCCATGAGACCACATAGACCCCATTAAGCCCCATAGCTGCCCCATAGGACCCCATAGAGACCCCATAGACCCCATAAGACTCCATAGGACCCCATAGACATCCCATTAAACCCCACTGGACCCCGTAGAGACTTCATAAGACCCCAATAGAGCCCCATAGGACCCCATCAAACCTCATAAGACCCCATAAGACACCATAGGGGCCCATAGCTGACCCATAGCTGCTCCATAGGACCCCAGAAGACCCCATAGAGCCCCATAGAGCTCCATACCTGCCCCATAGCTGCCCCATAGAGCCCCATAGAGACCGCATAGACCCCATAAGTTGCCATAGGACCCCATATGATCCCATTAAAGGCCATAGGGCCCCATAGAGACCCCAGAAGGACCCCATAAAACCCCATTAATCCCATAGAAACCCCATAGGATTCCGTAGAGACCCCATAGGACCCCATAACACCCCAATAGGGCTCCATAGGGGCCCATAGGACCCCGTAAAACCCCATAAGACCCCATAAGACACCATAGGGGCATACGTTCAGATGGTCGTTACGATGAGCGCCGCCATTTTGCGGACGCCATTTTGCGGACGCCATTTTGCGGACGCCATTTTGCGGACGCCATTTTGCGGACGCCATTTTGCGGACGCCATTTTGCGGACGCCATTTTGCGGACGCCATTTTGCGGACGCCATTTTGCGGACGCCATTTTGCGTGCCTTCCCGCTCGCGGCGCTGCGTGATGACGTCACTTCCGGCGCGGGGGAGATTATATAAGGGAGGGGGCGGAGCGGGGCGGCGCCATTTCAGTCACGTTGCGCCCGGGAGGCGGATCGTTCTGAAGGTAATTAACGGGCTTCAGTAACTAATTAGCGATTAATTATTAATGATGCATTTTAAGCAACCCCATAGAGACCCCATAGGACCCCATTCAATCCCATAGAAACTCCATAGGACTCCATTCAACCCGTAGAGACCCCATAAGACCCCATTCAATCCCATAGAGACCCCATAGGACTCCATTCAACCCCATAGAGACTCCATTAAACCCCATAGAGACCCATAGAGACCCCATAGACACCCCATAGAGACCCATAGGGCCCCCTTATGGACCCCATAGAGACCCCATAGGACCCCATTAAACCCCATAGGACCCCATGAGACTTCATAGAGACACCATAAGACCCCATTAAACCCCACAGAGACCCTATTAAACCTTATAGAGACCCCATAAGACCCCATAGGACCCCTTAATTACCCCATAGGACCTCATAAGACCCCATTAAACCCCATAGGAGCCCATAGGACCCCATTAAACCCCATAGGACCCCATAAAACCCCATAGAGACACCATAGGACCCCATAAGTCCACATAGGGATCCCTTAGGGCCATGTTAAGCCCCATAAGACCTCATAAGACTCCATTAAACTCCATAGGAGCACATAGAGACCCCATAGAGAACCCATAGGACCCCATTAAACCCCATAGAGTCCCCATTAAACCCCATAGGACCCCATTCAACCCCATAGTTACCCCATAAGACCCCATAGAGTCCCCATAGGACCCCATAGGCCCCCATAAAACCCAAATAGGCCCCATAGAAATGCCATAAGACCCCATAGAATCCCATAAAACAACATAGAGGACCCCATATGGATCCCATAAGACCCCGTAAAACCTTATAAAGACCCCATAGGGACCCCATAGAGACCCCATAATGAAACCATAGGACCCCATTAAACCGCATACAGACCCCAAAGGGACCACATAGAACCCCATAGGACCACATAAGTCCCCATAGAGACCCCATTCAACCCCATAGAGACCCCATTGGACCCCATTCAACCCCATAGAGACCCCATAGGACCCCATTAAACCCCATAGAGACCCCATAGAGACCCCATTAAACTTCATAGGGACCCATAGAACCCCATAGGATCCCATTAAACCCCATAAGACCCCTTAATTACCCCATAGGACCTCATAAGACCCCATTAAACCCCATAGGACCCCATAGGCGCCCATAGAACCCCATTAAACCCCATAGAGACACTATTAAACCCCAATAGGACCCCATTAGACCCCACAGAGACTTCATAGAGAGCACATAGGACCCCATAAGACCCCGTAGGTCCACATTAAACCCCATAGAAACCCCATATGCCCCCATTAAACCCCATAGGACCCCAAAGAGACCCCATAAAGACCCCATTGGACCCCACAAGACCCCATAAGACCCCATAAGAGCCCATAGGACCCTATAATACCCCGTTAGACCCATAAGAGCACATAAGACCCCACAGAACCCCATAAGACCACATTAGACCCCCATAGATACCCCATAAGACCCCATTATACCCCATAGAGACCACATAAGACCGCATAGGACCCCATAAGACACCATAGATACCCCATTAGACCACATAAGAGCCCCATAAGAGCCCATAGGACCCTATAAGACCCCATTGGACCCCATAAGAGCCCATAGGACTTCATAAGAACACATAGACACCATAGGACCCTATATGACCCTATTGAGACCCCATAGGACCCCATAAGACCGCATAGGCCCCCATTAAACCAACATAGAGACTCTATAAGACCCCTAGGTCCCCATTAAACCCCATAGAGACTGCATAAAACCCCATTAAACCCCATAGGCCCCCATTAAAACCCCATAGAGACCCCATAGGCCCCCATTAGACCCCATTAGACCACATAGGACCCCATAGACATCCCATAAAGACCTTATAAAGACCCTATAGACACCCCATAAAGACCCCATAGGGACTCTATAAGACCACATAGGGATACCATAAGACCACATAGGACCCCATTGGATCCATAAGACCTCATAAGGCCCCAAAGGGACCCCATAGGCCCCATTTGAACACCATAGGACCCCATAGAGACCCCATTCAACCCCATAGGCCCCCATTCAACCCCATAGGCTCCCCTAGAGTCCCCATAAGACCCCATTAAACCCCATAGAGACCCCATTAAACCCCACAGGACCCCATTCAACCCCATAGAGACCCCTTAATTACCCCATAGGACCTCATAAGACCCCATTCAACCCCATAGAGGCCCCATAGGATCCCATTCAACCCCATAGAGACCCCATAGGACCCCATTGAACTTCATAGAGACCCCATAGGACCACAGGGGTCCCATAGGATCCCTTAATTACCCCATAGGACCACTTAATTACCCCAAAGGACCTCAGAAGACCCCATTAAACCCCATAGGCCCCCATTTAAACCCATAAGACCCCATAGAGACCCCATAAGACCCCATTAAAACCCATTGAGATCCCATAGGGACCCCACAAGACCCCATAGGGACCCCATTAAACCCCATAAGACCCCATAGAGACCACATAAGACACCATTAAACCCCATAGAGACCCCATAAGACCCCATAGGCCCCCATTAAACCCCATAGGGCCCAATAGAGACTCCATTAAACCCCATAGGACCCCTTAATTACCACATAGGACCTCAAAAGACCCCATTAAACCCCATAGAGACCACATAGGGGCCCTACAAGACCCCATAGAGACTCTATAAGATTCCATAGGAGCCCATTAAACCCCATAAGACCCCATTAAAACCCCATAGTACCCCATTCAACCCCATAGAGACTCCATAAGACCCCATTAAACTCCATAGAGACTCCATAAGACCGCATTAGACCCCATAGAGACCCCATAAGACCCCATATGACTTAATAGAGAACCCATAGAGATCCCATAAGATGCCATAGGATGCCATAAGACCCCATAGGCCCCAATTAAAACCCCATACAGACCCCATAAGAACCCATAGACACCCCATTAAACAACATAGGTATCCCATAAGACCCCATAGAGACCCCATAGAACCCCATTAAACCCTATAGGCTCCAATTAAACTCCCATAAGACCGCATAGGCTCCCATTAAACCCCATAGAGGCCCCAAAGACCCCATAAAAGCCCATTGGACCCCATAGGATGCCATAAGACGCCATAAGACCCCATAAAACCCCATTAAATCCCATAGGACCCAAAAGAGACCCCATAAGACCCCATAAGTGAGTCCTCCAGCCCCACAAGTGACTCCTCCAGCCCCATAAGTGAGTCCTCCAGCCCCATAAGATCTTCCAGCCCCATAAGTGATACCTCCAACCCCAACTGTGAGTCCTCCAGCCCCACATGTAAGTCCTCCAGCCCCAAACTTGAGTCCTCCATCCCCACAAGTGAGTACTCCTGCCCCACAAGTGAGTCCTCCATCCCCATAAGTGGGTCCTCCAGCCAAATAAGTAGGTGCGCCAGCCCCATAAATGAGTCCTCCAGCCCCACAAGTGACTCCTCCAGCCCCTTATTGAGTCCTCTAGCCCCATAAGTAGGTCCTCCATCCCCACAAGTGAGTCCTCCATCCCCATAAGTCAGTCCTCCAGCCCCATATATAGATCATCCAGCCTCATAAGTGAGTCCTCAAGCCCCATAAGTGAGTCCTGCAGCCCCAAAAGTGAGTCCTCCAGCCCCATAAGTGGTTTCCCAAGCCCCATAAGTGAGTCCTCCAGCCCCATATTAAGTCCTCCACGCCCATAAGTGAGTCCTCCAGGCCCATAAGTGAGTCCTCCAGTCCCACAAGTGAGTCCTCCAGCCCCATAAAAAGGTCCTCCAGTCTCATAAGTAGGAACTCCAGCCATATAAGTGAGTCCTCCAGCCCCATAAGTGAGTCCTCCAACCCCACAAGTGAGTCCTCCAGCCCCATAAGAAAGTCCTCCAGCCCCACAATTGAGTCTTTCAGCCCCACAAATCGGTCCTCCAGCCCCATAATTGGGTCCTCCAGCCTTATAAGTGAGTTTTCCAGCCCCATAAGTTAGTTCTCCAGCCCCATAAGTGATACCTCCAGTGCCAAAAATGACTCCTCCAGATCCACAAGTATGTCCTGCAGCCACATAAGTGAGTTTTCCAGCCCCATAAGTGAGTCCTCCAGCCTCATAAGTTGGTCCTCCAGCCCCACAAGTGAGTCCTCATAGGACCCCATACGCCCCCATAAAACCCACATAGGCCCCATAGAAATGCCATAAGACTTTAAAGGAATCCCATTAGGCACCATAGAGACCCTATAAAACCCCAGAAGAGCCCATAAGACCCCATAGAACCCCATAGATACCCCATAAGAGCCCATAGGACCCCATAAAGATTCCATAAGGCCCCATAGAACCCCATAGATACCCCATCAGACCCCATTAAACCCATTAGACCCCATAGAATCTCATAAGACCCCAAAGAGGACCCCATATGGATCCCATAAGACCCCATAAAACCTTATAAAGACCCCATAGGGACCCCATAGAGACCCCATAATGAACCCATAGGAACCCATTAAACCGCATACAGACCCCAAAGGGACCACATAGAACCCCATAGGACCACATAAGGCCCCATAGAGACCCCATTCAACCCCATAGAGACCCCATAGGACTCCATTCAACCCCATAGAGACCCCATAGGCCCTCATTAAACCCTATAGGAGCACATAGAGACCCCATAGAGACCTCATAAGATCCCATTAAACCCCATAGAGACCCCATTAAACCCCATAGAGACCCCATAGGACCCCATTCAACCCCATAGAGACCCCATAAGAACCCATTAAACGCCATAGGTCCCCATAGAGACCCCATAGAGACCACATTAAACCCCATAAGCCCCCATTAAACCCCATAGGACCCCTTAATTACTTCATAGAGACCCCATAAGACCCCATTAAATCCCATAGAGACCCCATTAAACTCAGCATCGCTCGAACCCCTTTAAATAGCCTTGAAAGGGTCTAAAATCCGCCATCTTGTCATTAAGATACGTTCAGATGGTCGTTACAATGAGCGCTGCCATTTTGCAGCTGCCATTTTGTGGCCACCATTTTGGGTGCCTTCCCGCTGGCGGCGCTGCGTGATGACGTCACTTCTGGTGCGGGGAGGGGTTTATATAAGGGGGGGGCGGAGTGGGGCAGCGCCATTTCAGTCCCATTGGGGGAGGCGGATGATTCTGAAGGTCATGAACGGGCTTCATTCACTAATTAGTGATGAATTAACCATTAATTACCGATTAATGATGCATTATAAGCCGTAATTAATGGTTTTTTTCGGATCTTGCGTTATTTCGCCGGTTGGAGCACGAAAACGTCGCTTTTGCATGTTAATTAGCGCTAATTTGCATATTCATGAAGCTCCGGTAAATTAACAGGCCTTAATTAGCGCTAACTAAGCCTTTAGAGGCATTAAATCGCTTTGAAACGGGTTTAAAGCGGCTCATTGCCTTCAATGGTGGTTTATGGGGGATATGCTAATTAGCTGTATGCAAATTAGGCCGCAGGTGGCGTTAATTAATGAGGTCGGTAGGTGGCATTAATTAGTTAGGCCTAAAGGGGGCGGTAATGAAGGCCTGCATTGGTGCATCTCTATGGTGCTGGAGGACCGGGTTGGAGTAGGCCGCAACTCGGACTCTATGATCTTGGAGGACTGTTGTTGGACTAGGCCACAACTCGGAATCTATGGTGTTTGAGGACTGTGGTTGTATTAGGCCGCAATTAGGACTCTATGGTCTTGGAGGACCGGGTTGGAGTATTCCGCAACTCGGACTCTATGGTCTTGGAGGACTGTGGTTGGACCAGGCCGCACTAGCCCCATAGAATCCCATTAGACCCTATAGGATCCCATAGAGCCCAATAAGGACCCAATAAGACCCCATTAGGGCCCCATAAGGACCCCATAGAGCCCGATAGAACATCATTTGGACCCCATAGAGACCCCATAGAGCCCCATAGGAACCCATTGTGACCCCATAAAGCCCCATAAAACCCGATAGAAACACACTGGACCACATAGGACCACATAGAACACCATTGGACCTCATAGGACCACATAGAGCCCCATAGGACCCATAGAGTTCCATAAGACCCCATAGAGCCCCATAACGACCCCATAAGGAACCCATTAGGACCTATAGGACCCCGTAGGGCCCCTTAAGACACCATAGAGTCCCATAAGGGCCCCATAGTGACCCTTTCAGACCCCATTAGGACCCATAAGGATCCCATAGGATACCATAAGACACCTTAGAGCTCTATGGAACCCCATAGAGCCCCATATGACAGGACTAGGGGCAATGGGCTGAAACTCCAGCATAGGAAGTTCCGCACGAATGTGCGCAAGAACTTCTTTACAGTGAGGGTGACGGAGCACTGGAACAGGCTGCCCAGGGAGGTGGTGGAGTCTCCTTCTCTGGAGATATTCAAGACTCGCCTGGACGCCTACCTGTGCGACGTGGTGTAGGGAGCCTGCTTTGGCAGGGGGGTTGGACTCGATGATCTCTAGAGGTCCCTTCCAACCCCTATAATTCTGTGATTCTGTGATTCTGTGATAGTACCCCATAATACCCAATAAGGACCCCATAAGACCCCATAGGACCAGATAGCGCCCCATAGAACCCCATTGGACTCCATAGGACCACATAGAACCTCGCAGATCCCCATACGACCCCATAGAGCCCCATAAGACCCTATAGAGCCTCATAAAACCCAATAGGGCCCCAAAGAATCCCATTGGATCCCATAGAACCACATAGAACCCCATAAATCCCTTAAAGACCCCATAGAAACCCATACGACCCTATAGAACACCATAGTGATCCCATAGAGCCCCATGGAGGCTGGAGAACTCACTTATGGGGCTGGAGTACTCAATATGGGGCTGGAGGACTCAATATGGGGCTGGAGGACTCACTTATGGGGCTGGAGGACTCAATATGAGGCTGGAGGACTCACTTATGGGGCTGGAGGACTCAATATGGGGCTGGAGGACTCACTTATGGGGCTGGAGGACTCACTTGTGGGGCTGGAGGATTCACTTCTGGAGCTGGAGGACTGACATCTAGGGCTGGAAGACTGACTTCTTGGGCTGGAGGACCGACTTGTGGGGCTATAGGACTCACTTGTTGGGCTGGAGGACCTATTTGTGGGTCTGGAGAACCTACTTATGGTTCTGGAAGATTCACTTGTGGGGCTGGAGGACCTACTTCCGTGACTGGAAGACCTACTTAAGGGGCTGGAAGACTCACTTGTGGGGCTGGAGGACTCACTTGTGGGGCTGGAGGATTCACTCGTGGGGCTGGAGGACCTACTTGTGGGGCTGGAGGACTCAGTTGGGCTGGAGGACTCACTTTTCAAGCTGGAGGACCTACTTATAGGGCTGGAGGACCTACTTATGGGGCTGGAGGACACACTTATTTGGCTGGAGAACACATTTGTGGGGCTGGAGGACTCACTTGTGGGGCTGGAGGATTCACTCGTGGGGCTGGAGGACCTACTTGTGGAGCTGGAGGACTCAGTTGGGCTGGAGGACTCACTTTTCAAGCTGGAGGACCTACTTATAGGGCTGGAGGACCTACTTATGGGGCTGGAGGACACACTTATTTGGCTGGAGAACACATTTGTGGGGCTGGAGTACTCACTTGTGGGGCTGGAAGACTCACTTATGGGGCTGGAGGACACACTTGTGGGGCTGGAGTACCTAATTATAAGGCTGAAGGACTCACTTGTGGAACTGGAGGACTCATTTGTGGGGCTGGAGGAATCAATTGGGGGCTGGAAGATTCACTTGTGGGGCTGGAGGACTCACATGTGGGGCTGGAGCACACACTTATTGGACTGAAGGACTCAGTTGTGTGTCTGGAGGACTCACTTATGGGGCTGGAGGACCCACTTGTGGGGCTGGAGGACCCACTTCTGGGACTGGAGGACTCACTTGTGGGGCTGGAGGACATACTTATGGGGCTGGAAAACTCACTTCTGCGGCTGGAGGATTCACTTAAGGGGCTGGAGGACACACTTATGTGGCTGGAGGACACACTTTTGGGGCTGGAGAACATACTTGTGGGGCTTAAGGACTAACTTGTGGGGCTGGAGAACTCACTTGTGAAGATGGAGGACCCACTTGTGTTGCTGGAGGACTCACCTGAGGGGCTGGAGGACTAAATTGTGGGGCTGTAGGACATACTTATAAAGCTGGAGGACTTACTTATGGTGCTGTAAGACTCACTTGTGGGGCTGGAGGACTCGATTTGGGGGCTGGAGGACTCACTTGTGGAGCTAGAGGACCTGCTTGTGGGGCTGGAGGACCTACTTATGGGGCTGGAGGACTCACTTGTGGGCCTGAAGGACTAACTTGTGGGGCTGGAAAACTCATTTATGGGGCTAGAGGACTCAATTGTGGGGCTGGAGGACTCACTTGTGGGGCTGGAGGACCAACTTATGGGGCTGGAGGACTCACTTGTGGGGCTGGAGGACTTATTTTACTAAATACGAATAATATTGGAATACGAGATGAGACAATATGATACAATATAATTGCAGCTACTAAATCAAACAAAACAGGGAGAGAGAGAGAGAGAAAGAGTCCCCGAAAACACACTTCCCCATACCCTCTGTTACTCTTCCACATACCCTTCGTTACACTTCCGTATGTCATTAACAACTACACTTTCTTATACCACCAAAACAGTTTGCCACTATTTGTACCCTCAGTTAATGATTCATACCGCACATGATGTCATGATGTAGAATATTGACAGCACAAAACCATGACATTCCACCCCTTATTCTACATTATACATCATGGTTACACAGATACATGGAATTACTGACTGCACTCCCCCAGCATTAATTTACCTTGTGGTACACACTGAACATCCCCATCCTTCTGCATCACCTACCAAGTGCACCCAGGTCCCTGTGCACAAACAGTCCCACGGACAGGTTTGCCATTTCCAGAGGCTGGAAGGACCCAAACAGCTTTTCCCAGCATGTTCTTCACATGCACAACAGGGACTTTATCTCCTTCTATAGTGTGTAGGGGACTAGATCGGCTGGGACCATCACGATTGACAGATCCTCTAGTATTGACCAACCGAGTGGCTTCTGCCAGGTGCTTCTCCCAGTGCTTCAATGTTCCACCACCCATTGCTTTCAACATCGTTTTTAATAACCCATTATATCGTTCAATTTTACCAGAGGCTGGTGCATGGTAGGGAATATGATAAATCCATTCAATGCCATGATCTTTGGCCCAAGTATTTATAAGTGAATTTTTGAAATGAGTCCCATTATCTGATTCTATTCTTTCTGGGATGCCATGCCGCCACAGGACTTGTTTCTCAAGACCCAATATGGTGTTTCGAGCGGTGGCATGGGGTACTGGATATGTTTCAAGCCACCCAGTGGTTGCCTCCACCATGGTAAGCACATAGCATTTACCACTGCAAGATCGTGGCAAGGTGATATCATCAACCTGCCACGCCTCCCCATATTTATACTTCTGCCATCGCCCTTCCTCCCAGAGAGGTTTCATCCTCTTGGCTTGTTTAATTATAGCACATGTTTCACAGTCATGAATAACCTGTGCAATAGCGCCCATAGTTAAGTCCACCCCTCGGTCTCTGGCCCACTTATATGTTGCATCTCTTCCTTGATGGCCCGAGGTCTCATGGGCCCATCGAGCTAGAAATAGTTCGCCCTTATTCTGCCAGTCCGAGTCAATTTGAGCCACCTCAATTCTGGCTGCTTGATCTACTTGGTGGTTATTTTGTTGTTCCTCTGTTGCTCGACTCTTGGGCACGTGGGCATCTACATGACGCACCTTTAGGGCCATATTATTTGTTCGGGCAGCGATGTCCTTCCATAGTTCAGCGGCCCAAACAGGTTTACCCTTCTGCTGCCAGTTGTTTTGTTCCCATTGCTGCAGCCATCCCCATAAGGCATTGGCCACCATCCATGAGTCAGTATAGAGGTAAAGCACTGGCCATCTCTCCCGCTCAGCAATGTCTAGGGCCAGCTGGACAGCCCTTACCTCTGCAAATTGGCTCGATTCTCCTCTTCCTTCTGTGACCTCTGCAACTTGTCGTGTGGGGCTCCACACAGCAGCCTTCCATCTGTGATGTTTCCCAACAATGCGGCATAAGTGTGCCTCCGGTGGCGCAGTGGTAGAATTGCTGCTTGCAACACCAGAGGCCCGGGGTTCGAATCCCCCCTGTGGTGCAAGTGGCAGAAATGCCGCTCTGCTACACAGAGGGCTCGAATCCCAGGAGTTGGACTCGATGATCTCTAAGGTCCCTTCCAACTTGCACGATACTGTGATACTATGATACTATGATCCATCAGTGAACAGGGCAAAATTCTTTTCATCTTCCGGAAGTTCGTTGTATGGTGGGGCCTCTTTGGCGCGTGACACCTCTTCTGCCGGTGGTGTTCCAAACTTTTTACCTTCAGGCCAGTCCATGATCACCTCAAGGATCCCTGGACGGCTGAGGTTCCCCATCCAGGCCCGCTGTGTGATTAATGCAACCCCCTTACTCCATGTGGCATCTGTGGCATGGTGGGTGGAGGGAACCTGCCCTTTAAACATCCAATTCAGCACCGGCAGTCGAGGTGCCAGGAGAAGCTGCGTTTCGGTGCCGATTACCTCAGAGGCAGCCCGGACCCCTTCATATGCAGCTAAGATCTCCTTCTAAGTTGGAGTGTAGCTCTCTTCCGACCCCCTATATGCTCTACTCCAAAATCCCAGGGGTCGGCCTCGGGTCTCATCTGAGGTTCTCTGCCACAAACTCCAAGTGGGACCTTTCTCCCCAGCAGCAGTGTAAAGGATGTTCTTCACATCCTGTCCCATTCGTACTGGCCCCAGGGCCACAGCACGGGCTATCTCTTGCTTAATTTGCTCAAAAGCCAGCTGCTGTTCAGGACCCCACGCGAAGTTATTCTTCTTTCGGGTCACCTGATAGAGGGGGCTCACAATGAGGCTATAATTTGGGATGTGCATCCTCCAAAAGCCCACCACACCCAGAAAGGACTGTGTCTATTTGTGTCAGTGGGTGCAGACATAGCAGTGATTTTGTCAATCACATCTGTTGGGATGTGACGACGCCCATCTTGCCATTTCACCCCTAGAAACTGAATTTCTTGGGCAGGTCCTTTCACTTTGTCTCTCTTAATAGCGAAACCAGCAGACAGGAGGATTTGGATTATCCGCTCTCCTTTTTTAAAAACCTCCATTGCTGTATCACCCCACACAACAATATCATCAATATACTGCAGGTGCTCTGGAGCACCGCCCTGTTCCAACGTGGCTTGGATCAGCCCATGGCAAATGGTCGGGCTGTGTTTCCACCCCTGGGGCAAACGGTTCCAGGTGTACTGAACACCCCTCCACGTAAAGGCATACTGTGGCCTACACTCTGTGGCCAAAGGGACAGAGAAGAATGCATTGGCAATATCAATGGTGGCATACCATTTTGCCTCTTTCGATTCCAGTTCATACTGGAGTTCCAACATGTCTGGCACAGCAGCGCTCAATGGGGGTGTGACCTCATTAAGGCCACGATAGTCCACTGTCAGCCTCCATTCTCCACTGGCTTTACGCACTGGCCATATGGGGCTGTTGAAGGGTGAATGGGTTTTACAAATTATTCCCTGACTTTCTAGTTGTTGAATTCGTCTATGGATGGGGAGCAAGGAATCCCTATTAGTACGGTACTGTCGTCTGTGTACCGTTCTCATGGCAATTGGTACCCTGTGGTACCTGTGGTGCAAGGGGTAGAAGTGCTGCTCTGCTACACAGAGGGCTCGAATCCCGGGAGTTGGACTCGATGATCTCTAAGGTCCCTTCCAACTCGCACAATACTATGATGATGATGATACCCTTTGTTCTTCCACCTGTAATAAGCCCACAGCAGACGAGTCCGCCAGGCAAATCAGACAGCTGCTTAATGGTGTCTGTTTCTATAGCAGCTATTCCAAAAGCCCATCGGTATCCCTTGGGGTCCTTGAAATGTCCCCTTTTTAGGTAATCTATCCCAAGTATGCAGGGAGCCCCCTGGCCAGTCAATATACGATGTTTCTGCCAGTCTTTACCGGTGAGGCTTATCTCAGCCTCCAACACAGATAGTTCCTGCAAACCCCCAGTCACTCCATGTATATGTATCAGTTCTGTCCCTTTGTAGCCTGAGGGTATCAGAGTGCACTGTGCACCGGTATCCACCAGTGCCTTATATCTCTGTGGTTCTGATGTGCCAGGCCACCGAATCCACACAGTTCAATACACTCTATTATCCCTCTCCCCCCCCTGGCTGAGGGCAGGGCCCCTCTATTGGTTACCTGCAGCAGCAGAGGCAATTTCAGTATTGGCTGACCTCTTTTGTAATTCTTTCACTCGTGCTCGTAGTGCATAAGTGGGTTCGTCGTGCCACTTCCTCATGTCCTCTCCATGCTCACGCAGGTAATTCTACAGGGCACCATGTGACAGAGGCTCACTGTGGTCATTCACTCGAGCAGGTGGGCGTTTGCGTCTGATGGCTGAGACTGCCACAGGTTCGCTATTATTCCTTGCTGCGGACCAGTTCTTCAGCATTCTGTCTTGTTTTCTCTATATTTGGTCCAGTCTCTCCACCATTTGGCAGATGGTTACAATGGTGGCACAAGATGGCGCTAGTGTGCTCTCCGTATTTTGAAGTGCAAGGATAAGCTCAAAAATTGGAGGTCTTCTATCCATCTCTTCATACCTGTTAGCGGCCGCTAATAGTACACTGGCATATCTGTCTGGTGCTGACCATATGAGCTTCTTCCATATTTCAGGAGTAGTGCTCACCTTCTCTGGGTCATGGCCATCATGTGGGTCCTCAGGGACAAACATAGGATCGTACAGCATCTCTGCCACAGCCATTTCTCTCAAGCACTGAATGCCTTCCTCAGCCTTACTCCATTTTTTCAGTACAGGCTCCAAGTCACTTCTGAGAAGAAAGGTTGCCTTTACAGCTGATAGCATTCTGTCCCAGAGAGTGGCGACTCCATCCAGATATCTGCTGATCCCTCTATCAACAGATGGGTTTCAAGCAATTTTTCCTAATTGAAGAGCCTCGTTGCAGCTTATGGACACACTGCCGGCCCCATTGTCCCAACATCAAAGCAGCCAAGTGATGATGCTTTCACCTGGGACTCAGGTGAACTCCTTTCTCGTGCCTTGGATTTCAGTAATTTTCATAGGTTTACGAGTAGAGGAAATGGTGACTTCCCCCTCATCATCACTATCCTCTCCATGTCTGTTAGTCTTCTGAGTTGCCTTCTTTGGTGGTTTTGGGGAGGGCCCCTCGCCGGGATCTTCCTCTACTTCCTCCTTCTGTTCCAGACGTGAAGATCCACGTTCCCATCTCTGGCCTTCCACTGGGGCGACTGACACTGATGCTGGTGCTTCCTGTGGTTTGCTGGGATTGACTTGGAGGTTTTCCTTTAGGGTTTGGATCTCATTTTTGAGACTCTCTATCTCCATCATAAGCCATTGGTTCTGAGATCCCCCTGAGCTACACCATTTCTCTAGATCCCTCTGGTGTTCAGGAGTAAGATTACCTGACACCGGGGGTCCCGATGCTTCTGGCCTTTTTCCTAAGTCTCTCTGTATTTTATAGTAAGTTACTACATTTATTATAATCAGAGATACTAACAACACCATATCCAATCTGACACCCCAATCATACTTAAGGAACTCAGAGCATCCATAAGCCAGTCCGAGCACAGTGTCTGTGATGTTTGTAAGGCTGAATGGGAGCCAGGCAGGTATCCCTATCACTGACTTCCATAGGTAGAATGATTGTAAAACTAACCCCCACACCACTATGCTCTGAAGCCGGGACCACAGGAACATAAGGACCTGCAGGCCTACATACAGGGCTGCTGAAATAAGCCACTTCATTACTGCCCAAAACATTGCCCAGAACGCTGCCCACATTCTCCACCAAAAACGTCACAGAGTTCTCTCTAGAGCTCCCTCGTGACAGGGGAACAAACCCAGGGGATCAGGAACAAAAGTACCTCCCTTCCCTAACAGCGCGGTGCGGCCACATGCGTTCCGGGAGAGGGGAAGGGAAGGGAGACCGCGAATGGGTCTAGGAGGAAGAAAAAAAAAAAAAAAAAAAAGAAGAAAGGATGATCTGAGAACAAACGGCAGTTTAATAAACCCAGTAACACTAAACAACAACGAGAGTTTCAACAAGGAGAAAACCAAATCCCGATCTCACCGACGGGCTGCGGGAGGCGAGAAGTTCTGACCACGCTGTCTCCTTGCAGGGAGCTGGGTCAGAAACCCCGTCCCCTTCCCGACCTCCCCTCCGGTGCCGCTCCCCACGTGCCCATTTAAGGCAGTCCACAGAAAAAAAAACAAAACTTGTCCCCTTAACTCCCATTATCCTACATGATGTTTTGATGTTGAATACCAACACCAACCAAATTACAAAACCATAACAACATCACACAAGAAGGCCTTCAGCTCTAGATGCTGTCCAAATTGATGCAAGAGCGAGGTTGTGTCCTATGTTACAGCATACCTGATGTCGTCTTGCAGCACTGTTTGGTAAAACCGACACAGCAGATTGTGATAGGTAAGGGTTATGTTTGTTATTCAAATAGAAACTCAATGTTGCTTTCTCTGGTGTCCTGGAATGTAAACAGTGTTGTAAAATTTAAATTGTGTTGTAAAGGAGGGAAACTAAGAAGCTACAGGCCCCAGGCTGAGCTGGGGGTTTCCCACTGCAAATACTGGATCTCCAAACCCCTCTAAATTTGGAGAGTGAGCAAAAGAACCTGCAGAACCCCATAATCATTTGTGCATGAAGACCAAATGAAGACTCAGGATTGAGTAAGAATTGTGTTGATCCGTCTGGTTGGGGTTGGTTATCCTGGGGTGTGCCTGTGTGAGAGGTCTCTGAGAGGCCAAGCAAGAGAGGACCCTTAAGTAGTGTGGTTCTCATAAGAAGGTGCCCCAGAAGATAGGACAGGGAAAAAGCAAGGCCCCTCTACTCATGGGCGAATCTATGTGTAAATAATAAACCCCAAGTGGACTCTTGAGGAATCCGAATATGCCACTCTCTGGATTGTGAGACTTGAAATTATCCCCATGAAGAGCATGGGCCTTCAGAAATGCAGCTAGGGAACAAATGTGTAACTAAAGAATCAAATGCACAGAAACACATGCACAAAGGTCACGTGGCAGATGCTGGAGAGAAGGACATAAAATTATAAAGCTTCAGAGTGGATTCTCTACGCCTGATTCTCAGAACAAAAATTGGATGAGGAACCGGACTACATTTAATGGGAGAGTGCTATTTTTATGAGCTGGGTGTTGTGATTGTGGCTTTTTGTTTGTTTGTTTTGTTTGTTACAGGCAGAGCATGTGCTACCTATGCAGGAACAAACGTAGATACGCAGGCCAAATAAAGCGGTATCAGAGTGCAAAGCATATATTTAACTTGCAAACGTTTCAGTTGGAACACTGAAGAAAGATTCTTATCATTTCTCCCCTGTAAATGTGCCCAACCTTATGTTGAATAATCACACCATCCATTCCATGTCTTCAACTCTCTGAATCCCTGGACAAATGAGAAGAGAGACTTACTCAAGCACACTGAAAGGCACGCTGCCTCTCTTCAGTTCTTATGACTTGAGGAATCAAACTCTATAATCCAGAGATTGGTTATAAAGCAGGTATGTTTATTTCAGCATTGCGCAGTGCCAGGTTCAAGGGGGATAGCTCCACCAAACTTGCTCACTGACTTGTAAAATTGTGACACAGATATAGGTAGAACTAATACATGGTCAATGATTTCCTGGAATTCGGATACATATTCAATAGTTCTTTAGCATGCAGACCCCACTCTTGTTATCGCCCATCTTTTCAGGGAGATGCAACTCCTTTTCTGATATTAAAACTTCTAATCCCCTCCTCAACCAATGTCTCAGGGAGATCTCACTCCTTATCTGCATCCTTCCTGCTCCCCAGGACCCACTGTCTCTGATTCTTGTTATTCTAACTAACTTCTACATTCCTTTTCCAATCTACAAACTACCTTTAACTATTCCCGTTTAGCCCCCCTTTATTCTAAATTCCAACAGAGCCTCTGTCTCTCACTTCACCATTCACTTGAAGAATCACAGTGATAACACTGCATGATGAAAAATTACTAAAATAAAGACATATGACATACTATTGTCTATTTCCAAAACACACAATCGGATGATAAAATAATAGGTGAAAATTACTCAAACGCTGTTTTTTATCTCTGCAGATTGAGGAGAGTTTATTGTTCATATAACAACAAAAAGAAGTAAATTATATACAGAGATTCTTTGTGAGAAGGAAGTTCTTTGTGAGAAGGAAATTCTTTGAGAGAAGATGCAGCCAGCCTCCTCTCAGAAGAGGCAGGGCTTGTCACTGTGTATAACCCTAATTTGGAGCCAGCTGTTGCCTTTCTTAGGAAAACTGTAACGTGATCAAAAGCTGAGCCTACCCTTTGAAACATAGCATGACTAATAAGGTGATCTGCAGAGAAGAGATTCAGTGACAGTTACTTGGATTGTAAGAAGACAGCTGATGACAGCTGATGAGCTCATGTTTTTTATCATCATGGTTGTCAGTGCTTCTGTTCTTCCCTTGGTTCCTCCTTCAAGCATGTCAGTGTTGCAGCAGTGCTGATTTAAGTTCTGAGAGTGAATCTGTTCTCTTGTTATTTCAGACTTGTATAGATCCAGGTCCCGTTCATTGGTTTACCCAATAGAGGCAAGTGAGGAGTTTGTTTGATCTTAATTGTTTATTTGTTTTGCTCACCCTTTTCTGATTTGACTGAGGCAGTTCAACAACTTCATTTTAACTCTTCTTGAATCTTCAGTATCATGCTTAGTAGGGTGAGCTGCAAGAGATAGTTACATTGCATCTAGATTAGTTTCTAACTGTCCAGCTGTGTTGCAGTACAAAATTAGAAAGCTGCCCTACCAACACTCATCTCTACCCTCATTTCTCCTACCTGAGTTTCTCAGTCCCAAAATAGTTAAAATTTTGTAGTTGTCATCTTCATAACTGTTCTTCCCAACCATTGAAACATACATGAAAAGGGACTGTCTGCAGGCTATACAAATTTAAATGCAAGTACCAGGTGAGAGCTGAACTGAGTTTCCCAGGCAGGATAGTTTCTTGATAAACTGCTTTGTCTCCCTGGCTTTCTATGTGAAAAGAGTCCTGAGTCACAAGGAAACATTAGTTGGCAAGAGCTGGATAACCTACCTTCTCCTCAACTGTGGCTTTTGTTACCCCCTCTTTGGCATGTGCAATTGTGGAGAAGGGCTGCGAGCAGTATGGGAGCAGTTAAGTCAAAGTACTGGAGTCACCGGGGATGACAGCAGTCTTTGAGTTCCAGGCCTTTTTTGATGCTGCTTTTCTGAAGCCTTGGTTAATCTGGGCCCCTCGTACTTCCAAGGTGATAAAGCTCTTCTCCCTTTCAAGCTTAGTCTGCCTCTGTGGTGTACTTCAGGTACAGGCTGTCCCTATTTGGATGTACAACCCAGATGGGATCAAGTCATGACTGCCACAATTGGAAAGAGTTGAAAACTATTGACTAGTTTTAGGCAACTCTTCTCCTTGAGCAGGTTACTTAACCTGTTTTGTTGTGTAGTTTTGGTAAAAAACATAGGTAGGGGGACCAGACAGAGCTCTCTGCTCACATTTTTCCTGTTCTTTTACAGATCTCTAGTAATAAAGGATCTCAGTTGCTTTAATCCATGTTTCTCAGCTATTTCTTCCACTTCTTCTGATAAAGTACAGCCTTCTTAGGAGTCAGCTAACTGCTGTTCTCACAACCCTGTCAGCACTGCATCTGATACCAACTTTTATTCCCATTTCACAGATTGTGAAATGTAAAATTCTCTTCTGATCTTTATCTGTGCCCACTACACTTTTCATCTCTCAACCCTCGCTTTACACAGCTGGAATGCTCCTGAGGATGAGGACTGACTGCATGCTCTCATTACAGCAAGTATGATTGACACTTGATTCTTGACTGAATTCTTTCACTGTCTTGGTTAATCCATTAGCAAATGTTGTGCAGGAAGTTAGCCTGGAACAAATGTTCCCAGATATTCTGGATCATGAGTGAGTGTACTTTCTTTCAGACAGGCAGCCAATGCTCCCCTTAAATTTGGACTCAAAACTGTATACGGTGAGCCATTTCATGGGGCACGTTATGAATCATTTACCAGCACTCTTCTGACTGTTCATGGTGTTGGAAATATCCTCAATAATTTTTGGTCAGGATGGTATCTCTGATAAAAGCAGTTTTTATTCGTGATTGCAATGGCGGGCGCCCTGATAGCAGAAGCGCACCTAAGAACACGATGTTATAGTTTTTATACCTTGTCTCCCATATGTTTTCCCCTCCCCTCTCTCCTTTGGTTGGGTATTCCATGCTACAATTTTACCCGAGGTTTGCGTTTGTTAATTACATTCTGAAACTTGTTAATTCATGTGATATCTTGTGCCAGTCAGTTGTCATCCTGCTGTTTTTGTTTCCAAGATGTCCCGGTACTCTTATCATATATCATATCATAGTATCATAGTATCGTGTGAGTTGGAAGGGACCTTAGAGATCATCGAGTCCAACTCCCGGGATTCGAGCCCTCTGTGTAGCAGAGCGGCAGTTTTACCCCTTGCGCCACAGGGGGATTCGAGCCCGGGCCCTCTGGTGTTGCAATCGGCGGTTCTAACACCGTGCGCCACCAGGGGCACAGATCGTACTGATATGTTGATTCCCTTCAAAGCTTCTTCCATTCTGTCCCAGACACCTTTGTTAAACAAAGAGTCCGGCGGGGGTGGGGGTGGGGGATGATTCCAGTTCTTCCAGATATGTCTTCAGGCAGCCTTAGGTATGTCACGACTTGTATATTTCTACAGTGTGTACAACAAAACATTAAAACATGCATACAGGTATATTGTTAATTATTTTAGCTTCTCCTCTTTGGATCCTTTATTACTCAGGTCTTATTTATTCAGCACCAAAAATCAGTACTTTTATTTCAGACGGCTGGACAGACAGGAGCTGCAGTCTTTGTACCTATGATTTCTACCTAATAACTACAAATTGCTTCACTTATATACTGAGACCTTGAAATAAAGTATTCTTATCTTGTTCTAAATGCAGAAACAACATTTGATTCTCACAATGGGCTGTGGGGAGAATTTGGGAATGCAAATAAGGCAATATCATCGTTCCATCTGATCTTAAAATCTAGTGAATGAAACTTATAGCAAAACTGTAATTTTCAGTTAGTCCTGATACACTTAAGCAGTGCAGAAGCTATTTCTAAGTGCCTTCAGAATGTCTGTTGCCTGGTAGTAACTTAGGAAGAACACAGTAAATAAGGTGGAATGGTAATATTTAAAGTATATGTATTTTCTTCCTCAATTCTTAAAGTTTTAATAGGGGAGGCATATTCTTGCCTCTCATTGAGATACAGCTGCACCTGAGATGAAGGGCAGCAAATGTTTAACAGAATTTAAGAGCCTACAGTTACAATAATTCAAGACCAATTCTGAGGGATAATATGTACAAAGGTAGACAGTAATGTGAATTTTACATTGTAAGGAAAAGCAGCCCAAGGGGCAGGTAGGCCTAAATAGAGGTAGAATCCATGCTCTAAAAGTATCAGCACAAGCTCCTCATTTCTGTTTTGTCCACACAGTGGTGCCTTTGTTGGCATAATCTTCTCAGATGAAAGGTAGGGCAGATTGATCAGGGGCTGTTCACAGGGAGGAGCATGATGCCGGGTACCCTCTGCTTGCTGTGGAGCTTGGCTTGTGTTTTTCAGGTTGGCCTTTTTTTTTTTTTTTTTTTTTCTCTCTTTGATTACATTTCTAGCTGGGTCAGAAAGGAATCATTTCCATTCTTCTCTGTGACAGAATCTATACAGTTCCAGTTCTCAGGCTGTAGTCCTCTGCACAGGATAGGGAGCAGAGAAAAAAAAAGGAGGCTAAAGAAGATCGCTTCAGCTGGACAGTAAGTTTCATCTTGCCAAGATGTGAGCTTTGTTTCTGACAGTTTGTTGGCTGCTGCAGAGCTGCTCAAAACAGGTGATTAAATGGATGGCTTTTGCCTCTGCTCTCTGAAATACAGGATCATGCCCACTGTCCTGATAAGTAATTCTTTTTATTTTTTTTCTTCTGGATTTTATTTCTGTCACACAGCTTCCCTTATCTCTGCCTTTCAGTGGTATCCAGCACAGAGGCAGAGCCTAAGCAGTCCAGGAGCAGTTCTGCATCCCTAACACCTAAAAAGGATGTGACACCATAGTCCACAGGATGTTTCTTCTGTTACAGGCTCCTTAAAGAAACCTGAGAGGTGAGTTTCCTCAAGAGAAATATTTTCCATAAGTGAATATCACAGCCTGACTGTCTGTGCTCTGGTCTGATTTTTTAAATACCTGTTTCCTAGAGTTCAGTTTCCCTCTCATTTAGCTAACCACTAGGCATTGCCTCCCTTTGTTAGACAAAGGGCTTGATATCCTGGAGTTAAAATGTTACCCACAAAAAGCCAAAAAACAAACTTAATAGAACAAAGTTAATAGAACTTTCTTTCCCAAGAAACATACTGCTTTCTGTTTTTAAACTGCCTGGTTTGGTTGTCATTCTTGCATGTAGTTCAATGATTGTAGCCAAAACTGCAGATCTTGCTTCACTCTGGTTTCCTCTGATCACTTTGTCATCTAAAGGTCAGACTCATTTTGCTGTGTTATATTCTCAAATGATCTGCTGTCTGTTATTTGCATTCCATCGCATGGGAAACCTATAATAGAATCAGAACAAAAATCAAAACTATCTGTTTTATTCTGCAATGCCTTTATCCTGAGACATTCAGCCATTCATCTCAGTATTCTAGTGAGGTGCTATGCAGCTCAGAAATTTGAGATAAGAGACTTCTGTGGCTATTATATTTACTGAAATCTCTTTGCTTAGGCACATGCATTCAAAATGAACCCTCCTAGTCACTGGCCTTCTGATCTCATTGTTTTTCACTTACCATTGCTGAAAATATACACAGAGATATAGTGGTTCTAAGTGACACTGCCATCTTGTTACAAAGCCCGGTGCTTCATAAGTTCATGAAATCATCATGCTGCATCATCATTTTCCCCTTCTTGGCTATATACTCTGTATGTTTGTATTTGGTGAAAATAATATCCCTTCACCATAAAAAGCACAAGATCTAAGCTGCAACTCATATTACTGCATTTAATTGGCTAATGCTGTCATGCAGCTTCTGCAAGTCATAATTTACTGTGGGTATCATCACAGAACAAGCTTGCTGGCCTTGTAATTGTTACTGGGTCCAGAAAAATGAGTTGCTGACCTTTTGCAAGTGCTATTTCTGTTGACTGCTGAAAACATTCAGAACAAAGTTACGTGTTTCTTAGGGGCGCAAGCCAGACCTTTTTCTGCTTGCTAGTTCTCCAAATCTTTGCATGTCTGTAATGGCAGCATGAGGTACATCAAAGAAGTTCTCATTTAATTAAGTATATACTCTAAGGAAGGGTGAGCTTCAGGCCTTGCCTGGCAGCACTGAGATAACATCCTTTCTTTTTCCTTCAGAAACTGGTTATGGTGAATCATATTAATGTAGTTTTACAGAGCGCTTTGAACAGAAGAGCAAGTTTGTGTCAGCCTATATGCTTCTACCTAGATACATTGCATTGCTGACCAACACACAACACAGCCTGCTTCACTGAGAGGTACCGTTGGTGGGGGTAGCCCAGTGCTGATCTGTGCTGTAAGGACCTGATTCAGGATACAGTAGTGAGAAGTAAAAAAGGCATTATTTATTCCACTGGTTCCAGGATAACAGATGCTGAACACCTGTGATTCTGTTCTGCATCTCAACTCTTCTGGGTATTAGTTGTCCGTGCTAGTTCAGAGCTAAGATATCAAGCTGCTTCATCAGTACAGGATAAAGGTAAAGGAACTGTCAGTTTCACAGTCCTGCACATCATATAAGAAAACCCCATCTTTCTAAATACAGTGGGGAAAAAGAAAAGAGTCCTGCGAAAGATTTGATAGGAAATTTCAAAACCAGAAGCATACAGAAGTTCCCCATATTTTTCAGAGTGAAGGATGATGAAGCCATATTACTTGAACTGCATTGGAGAAATCTTAAATGTTTATTTGCTAAGGATTGTATCATAGGGGGTACTCTCCTAGCTGTCTCCTTTCAGGGCTGTAGGGGGAGAAACTGAAGCAGCACAAAGGCAACAGTTTTGATGCTAGAAGAATAGAGGAGGGCTAGGAAAAGCTGAAATTCCCAAACAACTTAATTTTTGGTACTGTAGGTAGATCAGTCCAGAAAATACATTGCTTACAGTCCTGTCTGTAACATGAGGATTGCTATTCTTAAAGGACTTGCTGATTTAACCATGGGAAGGTGTATATGTTATCTCAAGTAAACTGGGGTTAGACTGATTTTATATAAAACAAACAGAAGCAAGGTTTTGGGGAGCACAGTGCTGCCCTTCAGATGTCATTGTTCATTATCCCAGTGTTCACTCCTTAGCTGGGTCCAACCTGTCCACTGTTCATGGACTAGTGGCTTTCAGTTCCTCGCACTGGCATTTAGGTAGTGCTTAAGAAATATGCAGTATCAGCTGTCATTAAAGGTTTTTAATGAAGCAAAACAAAGGTGAGAAGAGAATGGTTTTATTTGCCTCTTTCTGTGAATAATCTTGTAAGTGTAGATAAAGAGCACAATTAGCCTAGATAAATAACACAGTTCTTTGTTACTCAGCTATTTTCAGTCTTGAGCAAGGCTCATGACTTTTTCTGAAGGTCACAAGTTTAAACTAACTTGTTGAACTGTGGGTTAAACTGGCATACTAAGGCAAAAGCATAATTGCTTCCTATGGTGAAATATTCCAATAAGCTGTTCAAATGTTTGTCAAAAATCTGGTAACCATTTTTCACATAGTTGTGTGAGGAATGGGGAAGTGGTTTCTAGAAGCTTCTATTTTCAAAGTCAGGTTCTATGCAGTCCTGGGTAAATCAGTGATCAGTGTCATCCAGGTCTCAGCTTTTTCACTGTCCACTCGCAAGGGCAATGAAATGTCTGCATATGCCTAGCCAGGTAACTCAAGGCAGTGATGGGCACGTAGTGATCATGGCACGTTCTTTTATTTTCTACACAGATGTATTCTTCCCACAGCCCCCAGAATAGCAAGACTGAGCACTAAAGTTGTGCTGTCAGTTAACCAACTACTGTCCCAGTCACAGGATAATGGTATCTGCTTCTTCATGTTTGGGATCATAATCTGTGAACTGTCCAGTCTTCATGGTACTGTGACCAAATGTGGAAGATCCCTCTGAAATACCCGTGTACTCACATTATCGTCATGCTCTATCCTGCTAGATGGCAGATGCCTGGGGAAATGGCTTTGCACTAAATGTAAATATATTTAGTAACTTCAGTTGGTCTAGGACTGCTAATGCTGGATAGCAGTTACACTGAGATTGTGTCTTTCTATTGTCTTCCCCTTTATGGTTTTGACAGTTGATTTCTTGAAATATATGTAATGTATGCCATGAGGTTCTAGTTCTTTTCAGTTCCAAAGATAACAAGTTCAAATTATACTCTCATAACCTTGTTATTATAGTGGGTTGCTGTAGCTGAAAGGCAGTCTCTTTTGCAAGGTCCTCACTAGTTCCACAACTGCAAATTTATAAGCAGCTGAGGTAGGTTTCTTTTTAGTTCAAAAGTCTCTGATTAGCAAGGAAGAGAGAACAGAACCAGTGAAATAATGTATGTTTAGTAATTTACAAAAGATCAGACATGAAGCCAGCACTGGCGGAGGTGATGGCTCACTGGAAACAAAATGTGACTCCACTGAGGTTGAAGGAGTTGCATCACAATTCATCTGTAGCCCCAATTTGTTTTGAGTTTCCATGTTAACAATCCTTCTTACATACTTGTGGCACTTCCCTACCAATATTCTACTCACCCACCACATTTTCCGTGCCCTTTCTCTTTGGAGTGTTGGGCTATTGGTTTGACTTATGGTGTGACATATCTTTTCATAAAAGAAATAAATACTTTGTGTATACAATTTTCAAAATCAAGACCAAAGCCTGCATTCAGATTTTAGCAGCATAGCTACAGATCTCAAATAACTGCAGGAACTAGTAAAATAACTACAGATTTATTTTCTGGTATTAAAGCTACAACTGGAATGTTCGCTGTTATAATTTAAATGACTGTCACAGCACATACACATGTACCTCTATTAAAAGCCTCAGGTCCTTCCTGCCACTATGCTTCATATGAATATGTAAGGCCTGGGCTCTGTCTTCAGTAAAGTCTTTTCTAGTCCTTCAGGAAACATATGGCTAACATTAAATGACAGCCCTTAGCAAATGTCTGACTCTATTGCCAATTGCTCTTGCAGTCAGGAGTTTAATGAAAGTTAAATACATCACCTACGTCACATATGCCAAAAACGCACAGTAGCCAAGAGTAAAATAGGCTGATAGCATGCTTTAACACTTAGGATTTCCCTCCAGAACAACACAAAACAACTTGTAGGAAGCTGGGAGGGGTATGGAGCTGGAAAAGCAAAGAATTCTGAGGGGGCAGGTGTGTGGAAAAATCTCCAGTCAGAAGAACAGATAATGATACATACTGATTAGGCCATGATGAAGTGGTGGGAATGTTATGTTGTGCACAGGCATGTGTTAGATGGTTTCCTAAGGATACTCAAGGAGCTCATCAACCAGCATTATCACTCAGGAAAACTGCTATCAGTCCCTTGCCCAATAAATGGCTTAAAAGCCCTGGATGATTCCACAGTCAAAGCTGGAGTAGTTTATGAAGTGCTTGGGGAATGCAAAGCAGAATAGTGGAGTACCTAGCAGCAGATTACACCCAAAGCATGGGGAAGAGCAGCATGCTGCTGGTCTCCTAAGATTCCTGATACTCTTCAGAGGTTTGGCAAAGGTGTTTTTTGGAACAAACAGACAACAATTAGCTGACTGGGGAAACAAAAATGCTAGCCATTTGAGTGGGAGTTTTGCATGTCTTTTGGCAACTTCAGGGCCATGGCAGCATGCAGATATTTTACATACTTAAAGGACATCAAGGTGCTGACTGCAGACCAGTTGTTTCCTATAGTGTTGGGTGGCCCTGCTCCTTTCACATACAAAATCCAAAGGTGAATGACTGAGGTAGTAATTTTTCATCCTTCCTCTCAGGGATTTGCTTGTGAGATCCTCAGCCTGGGTAACGCTCACAGCATAACAGACACCCATATGGCTTTTGGTTACTTCTCCTTTTTGCTCACTTGTAGCCCAGTCTTGGATTTTTCAGTGATACATCACCTCTGTGCCCCATACTGGGTAGGCTGAGTGCTGTGGAAAATAATAGCTAATAATAAGCCACACTGTAAGATGCAGTGCATGATGAAGCAGGTGCTAAGTAGGAGATGTGATTAAGGATCTGGTTTTAGTGAAGTGACAGTAGATTTTTTCCACCTCTTCTGTAACAGAGCACTTTGGGACAGGTGCTTACAAAAAATGTCCCATTGCTGAGGCCTTTCCCTTGCCTGGCAGTCCTGTATAAGCTGGTGCTGGGCCAGAGTATCATGTTGCCTACTGCCATGAAAAGCTAGAACTTTGATCTGGAAAGAATTGGAACTGCCCATGGAATGCTGTCAGACACATGATCAGATAGCAATTTTCTGAGAAGAGGATGACTGGGCCTCAATGTTATCTGAGATCACTATTGAGAAAACAAAGTTTGCAACCATGGTAGCAACTGCTATCTCTTAAGCGTTATCCTTGACAGGGCTTGGCACCCTAGAGTGCTGTAGAGACTGTTAGCTCTGCTAGTCCTTTTTGAGGGAGTGAACATGGCAACAAGTGCTGAAAGACCTTGCAGGAACTGGGAATAGCTGTTCCTTTTGATGTCCATGAATTATGTTAGCACATATTGCAAACATATGCTTAGCACACACACACTGTTATTTCTCTACAATTGTTATTGCTGTGTTGTGATAATCCCTGATGCCAAGAACAGAAAAGTTGCCTGTCAGTTACGTTAAGCACCTGGAGACTCTTGGCTGTTAGCCTGCACAAGGAGATTGTTATCTTCTACTATTTTCAAACAAGCTTCTCAGAGCAAAGCTAATGATTCAGATAAGCTGCTGAGATCATAAATAATTTCTAATATTAACAATGTTTACAGCCCCTTATTTAGTTGCTGAAATACTGTACTTTTCACAGCCATCCAGCTGTGAAACCTCATTGGAGAAGCAGTTTTCAACTTGCCTGAAGGATCTGTTTCTGTTATTTACATTAACTAAAGTATTTCTATGTCTAAGGCACCTCTTTAAATCCTTGGTACATAAATACTAGTGGATTACTTTGCTCTTAGGCTAGCCTGTGTTTGTAGGATGTCTTTTTTCAAGGTCTGAAATGTGAACAACTTTAAATTGTTTCTAGAAAGCATTTATGTTGCCTGTGAGGATTCCCCAGCTCATTCTTCATCTCAGACATTCACATGCATGGAAAAAATGGTGAGTTCCTTTCTATCTCCGTGTCTTTTGGGGACAGAAGGGATGGTAACACTTAACAAAGAACAGAAAGGTCATCCAAAATGAATTAAGTTACCAGTTCTGGGCTCCACTGTGCAGATAAGACAGGGATCTCAATGAAAGAGTTCAGTGGAGGGCCACAAAGATGTTAAAGGGCCTGGAACATCTCCCCTACAAAGAAAGGCTGAGTGACCTGGGTCTGTTCAGCCTTGAGAAAAGAAGAGGGGGATCTTAAATGTGGGAGACAAAGGGACATGGCCAACCTATTTTCAGTGGTCTGTGAGAACAGGGCAAGGGGGAATGTCCATAAACTTGAGCATGTGAAGTTCTGCACCAATATACAAAAGAACTTCTTCACAGTAATAGTGACAGAACGCTGGAACAGGCTGCCCAGGGAGTTTGTGGATTCTCCTTCTCTGAAGATATTCAAGACCTGTCTGGACACCTACGGGCACAGCCTGCTATAGAGAGCCTGCTTTGGCAGGAGGGCTGGACTCTATGATCTTCAGAGGTCCCTTCCAACCCCTACAATTCCATGACTCTGTGATTATTGCAAAAGGGAGTTTACCCTCCTTCTCTCCTGGGCAGAACAGCTCCACAACTAGTGGGCTATGCTCCCCTGCTTTCCTCAGACTCATTTCATCCCAGTACAGCCCCATAAGCTTTGGAGGGATACCCCCTCTGACTGCTGGGAGAAAACATGCTTTTATTTTCAGACCCTGGACAGTGGGAAGTGATAAACATTATCTTGGATTTCCTTAACAAGATACTGTTTCCAAAAAACACACTGTTCCAGTGTGGAAATGTGAATGATATCTTGTTGTTTACTATTCTTAATTGTGGTATCAAATGTAAAAGTCACCAACAGTGTTCTCCAGAAAGATCTGGTAACAGAACCCCATAACATGTTCTAGCTACTGTGGAGTAGGAACCTCCTTCTTTATATGAGCATCTGACAGCAAACAGAAATCACATCCACCACCTGTTACCCCAGTTCTGACAGAAGAGCATAAAGGGTCTTAAAGCCTCAGCAGGCTAAAAAATTAAATGACTTGTGCAACAATTGCTGGAAAGTCAACAGCAGTGGGAAGATGAGTCCAGTGGCCAGTCCCTGCACTAAGTGCCCTGTTCACGCAAATGAAAAGAGACTCAAGGAACAAAAACTTAGAAATGAGATTCAAGTAGGAACAAATGTCAACTATAGAAATACGTCAGGGAATGACTTAACATACGCTCTTGGGCACAACTGATTTTAAGGGTTCTGGAATTATGACTGCAACATGCCACACTGAGAGATCACATCAAGAGCACCTGCAGTCTGTTCATGTGCACTTGCTAACGATCATATTTCATACCATTAAGATCCTTGCAGCATGCATGGCTTTGATTTGTACATCTAGATTTCTTGCATACTGCACAAACACAGCACTGGCATGTGTATTTCTTGCGTACTGCAAAGTGAGCTGGTATGCCCAGACCGAAAAGATGTAAACGTACTATATTGTTACACTTTGCTACAAAGCATAAAGCAGTTCTGAAAGTAGTGGAGGAGTAAAAAGTACACTGACAAAAAAGCCAGCCGGGTAGTTCCTCCACTTCAAACTTTCTCTGTTTAAATAGCATGCAGGATATCACATTTCTGTTCCATGCTCTTAATGAATAAAGAAATATGGTCAACGGGTTGTGGGAGGTGATTCTCCCCTCATAGGGAAAGGTGCATATATGTGCATTTCTTCAGAATGTCTCTCAGAGCCAATTATCTCCCTTTGTCTTTGTGCTCCTCCAGGAAGGAATACATACTGTTTACTTCAGCGTTGTTATGCAAGCAACCCAGGAAAGATGAGATGATGGCCTCTTCACTTGCTCTCATTCCTGCCCAACTGCCATCTCCCGCTCACTCACTTCACGCACAAGCTCTATGTCCTCGACCTCCTCCAGGTCTGGTTCCATCACACCGCCTTCAGCCTGCCACGCCCGGCCTTTCCTTCAAGGGAAAAAGACAGCTGTGAACCCCCCATTGCCCCCGCCCCTTCTCCCTCCCCCTTTCGTTTATTCCCTCGTGAAATTACATCTCCTCTGAGGGCGCACACACACTGCTGGCTGGCTCTGGGCAGTCACTCAGCTCCTGGTCTGGTTGCCCCGCTACGGCGCGGCACTGTCGCGGTGATCCCGCCGGGCGCCCCGCACGCGCTGTGGAGCTTTGTGTCCGCATTACGGGAGCGAACCGGGCTCCGGCAGCCGTGGGGGCAGGCCGATGTGGGGGCTGGGCCTAAGGACGGCTAAGGGGAGGTATTGTGTGCACTCTGAGGGGACGAGCAGGTGGTAGCGGCAGGGAGAGAAGATCTGGTCGAGAGTCTGCAGCCGTTGGCTCCAGATTCCCCCCCCCCCCCCCGCCCCTATCCGGCCGCACCGCAGAGTCTGCGGGCCGTGAACACCATGTCCAGCGAGATCGACAACCTGAACGGCCGCGAAGCAAAGACGGTATGCGAGGCGTTGGGGCGCTATGAAGACACGCTACGGGGCGCTGTCCGGGAGATCCACGTGGATATTCAGGTGTTCAAGCAAGGCGTGAGCCGGCAGGTGGATGAAGTGCTGCGCCTCGCTAGCCCACTGGCACGCACCGTCTCAGAGCTGCAGCAGGAGAACCAGCGCCTGCGTGTGCAGCTGGAGCGGCTGGCTCGGCAGGTGGAGGCCCTGAGCCGGTCGGCGGGGCTGCCGCAAGAGCGGCAGGACGAGGCAGAGAGGAGCCCTCCGGCTGTGGAACCCAGCTCTCCAGTGCCAGCTTTTTCTGGAGACAGGTTCTCCACCCTTGCGAAGCTCGCAGCGTCTGGTCGGAGCCAAGTAAGTGCTGACTATGGCTGGGGAGGCAAAGAAGGGAGAGTCATGAGGATGCACGAGCACCTATGTGAGTGGATGCTCCTAAGCTGAGCTGTATGGTAGCATGGGGGAATGTTTACATGGAGCACCTCTTGTGCAGTGAATATTTATGAGCTTTTGGAAGATGCTTAGAGAAATGGCCTTGACCATTCTACCATCTGGAGACATTTCTGATTATAGTGCTACTTGACCAAACTGAGACCTTGCTTAGAGCGGTCACAATCTCTGTTTGGTGTGGTTAGAAGTAAGAAGTCATAGCAATCTCAGCTATCAGTATCTACGTGTAGGTGAATCTCTGTATATCCTTTCCACACTCAGGAGGATCTGTTTGCCAGCATTGCTATTTGTCAGTTACCAAGCTCATAAAGGAGAAAAGCTCAGCATACACATATCAGTCAGTAATGTTCTTACCTAACATAGAGACTTAGTGTACTGAAGTGTTACAGTTTTGAGGCAGAAGTGCTGTGCTACTGTGCAGTCAATAAGTAAACAAAGATATAAACAGATGTTTTGTTGAGAGACATTATTATGATGGAAAGATAATCTATAATAAATGGAAACACTCACCAGTGTTGAAGGCTCACAGTAAACTCCACAAAGAAGCAATCTCCAGAGAAAGAGATCCTTCCTCAGTGGCAGTTAACTCTTAAATGGGATCTAGGAGAGGTGGAGCCAGACTCCACCCCTTCCAGTAACACAGCTGAATTACCTTCTCCTGTGCTCCCGCAACTGACTCATTGCTTGCCTCAGGTGGTCAATCAGAGGTTCAGTCTGTGATCAACAGTTTCCCATACAAGTACTATGGCTCCATCCTAGAGAGGTACATCCCATGCAAGCTGTCATGGTCTCCATGACCTAAATTACCACAGAGATGTTCTTCCCAGTAGTACAACTGTTCCTGTGATGTGAAGCCTTATAGCATGGTGCATGGAAAGCTCAGTTAGTGGGAAGCTCATATGGTACTGAGCTTTGTGTAATATTTTTCCAGTGCATCTGGTTCTGTGGAAGAAGCTGAAAGTTCCTGTACAATCCTTGATGCCAAAAGAGTGCCCCCAGACAGTACATGGTGATTGTTATATAAAACTACATGATATTAGAGAACTAGCTTTCAAAGCTGACAGCCTATTTCACGTAATATTAAGATATCTCTTGCAAGACTTGGAACCTGGAAAGTTGTGGGACTGGCTATCCAGGCCTTGGGGATGAAAAGTAAAAGCTTGGAAATTAAACTAATTTGAAGTGATTTTGGTTGCGATTGAGTAGAGTCTGTATAATATTCCAGCTCTTTTACTTCCCACCAATCCAAAAGAATGGACCACAGCTGACCAAATGAAAAGGCAAATCTGCCATGTGCTGTACTATTCCAACACTGTTATAGCAGCTGCTGCCTTTTCTCCAAAAAGACTAAGATAAACAGCTCACAGAACTTCTGGATCTTTTGTTTGTTTCTTTTGTTTTGTTTTGTTTTTTTCCTCCATGGAGCCAGCTGTATTTACTTATATTGCAAGAGAGGAAAGTAGAAGAAGTGGTGTCTCACACAACTCATCTTCTCCATTGCCACTGTCTGCCTGTAGTGTGCACTCCATGCTCTGTGATAAGCTTTGCATCGAGGCTATGTCATTATCCAGCTTTAGATATCAGTCTAGGCTAAGACACAGAAAGTGCTTTTGTTTTGGTTGGAACATTCTTCAGGGATGGCTCAGGGAGGGTTCAGGGAAGATCACTTAAATACTGGTAGTTCCCCAGTGTTCTCCCAACAATTTTCCCCACAAGGATGGATGGCTTCCGGGGCTAGCATAGCTGACTGAAAAGGAATCTCAGTACTGAGAACCACAGAAGATGCAGCTAGAGCTACACACACCAAATGCATGCAGGAACTACATCATTTTTCTGATTAAGGCCATAATGTGGCTGTATTCAAATGACTAAGGATCACTGCGCTGGTCACCCAGTTTCTCCGTGGTAATGAAAGTATTCCCTGAATTGTCTGAAATTTCTGTTCATGCAACAGAAGCACTTGAAGCAGAGTACCATAAATGACACTGTGTTTGCTTTTAGATAAATTAGTGGTTGTGATAAAAATTGATGAGTCTTCCATCCACAGTAAATGCTTATATAAATCTGAGATAGAAGAAGCAACTAATACGTTTCTGGAAATAGCAGCAAATAAGATGTGCTCTTTTGCTCCTTATTGGTTTGCTTTCTTTTAAGTGTGTTGTTGATGTAGTTCTTATCCCAATAAGTAGTTGAGTTCTGTTCCCTTCAACACTTCCATCAAAATACTCTGGATAGGAGTTTCTTTCTCAGAGTGAAGATCAGGTATTGGAGATTCTGGGTGTCTTTATTGTGTGAACTGTTATTTTCTAACACTGCTAGATTACTTTTCAAGTAATTGAGAAGAAAATGTGCCCAAGGAGTTCTGAGCATAATTCAAAAGTAAGGACACAAATCTCCTTTTAAATCTTTGGCTAGTCTCTTCTACACCGTCCTTGAAATGTGATATACAACAGCCTATGTGCTTATTTAGATGGAGTCAGTTGCCTTTCTGTCCAGCAAGTGGGCTAGACTAGCAAGATAACCATTTGTTGTTAGCCCCCATTTCCTCCAGGTGACACAGCAGTGACAGTGTTACAAAGGATTTGTGTTATCTGCCCGAGATTTATCTTGTACCCACGAACAGGGCCCTCCACGTATTGGGGAAGGCTACTTTGGGGGTGTAGAGTGGGGAAGGGAGTGTGTTCTTCATGTTTGCTCCATTTTTGTTTGTTTGTTTGTTTGTTTCTCTTCTTTTTCCCTTTCTGTGGTATGTTGTTTTGTTTTGTTTTGTTTTTATTGTCTTTGTGGACATTTCAGCGTCTGACTGACAGAGCAGGATGGTTCAAAAAGTAACAGTAATTTGTTAGTTTTAGTATCAGGTGGTTATTTGCAGCCAAGGTTGTTACACTGGTAGTCTTATTTGCCCTGTTCTTCCAAGAGATCGTACATGGACAATTGCTCATCTTTCCTTTTCCATCGAGGGATATGGATGGATTAGAAATTTTAATAATGAAAGGAGAATCACTTTTTGTACTTGCAATGCTATAGTAAACCCACTTGTTCAGTTGCTACAGCTAGATCCTTAATTTTCTGTTTATTTCTTGACTTCGACTTCAGCTAAGTAGATCTTTCTGAAAAGTCTGAATTACTGAAGCTAGATAGAGATAAGATCTTCTATCTCTTTAAAAACAAATAATCAAAATGTTTAAAAGTTGCTCTGTGGAATGTTCTTTAGATTATAGCTGTTGAGCTGAGAGGGATCGCCCAAATCCAGTACGGACAGTAGCCATGTCAGAACTATTGGGGTTGCTTTAAAATTATGATATGTAAAAATTGGGATTAGTTTTTGCCTTCTGAGTTAATTTTTCTTAAAGCATTTATGCAACACTTTTGGCACACAGATTTCTCTTCCTCTCCTCTCCTCTCCTCTCCTCTCCTCTCCTCTCCTCTCCTCTCCTCTCCTCTCCTCTCCTCTCCTCTCCTCTCCTCTCCTCTCCTCTCCTCTCCTCTCCTCTCCTCTCCTCTCCTCTCCTCTCCTCTCCTCTCCTCTCCTCTCCTCTCCTCTCCTCTCCTCTCCTCTCCTCTCCTCTCCTCTCCTCTCCTTCCATAATCATTGGAGCCAGAAGGTTCATGTAAGGTTATAGGATAGCACAAGTTCAGGAGCTGGAACTACATGGATTGAGCAGGATTTTGAGTTAATCATTCTGCAAACTGGATGTGATTTCTAGTTATGGTTATGTTTTTAAAGGAGATACTTTTATATATCAAATAATGCTTACACAGTAGAGACAATCTTGCGTAAGACAAGAACACCATTTTAATATGTTCTGTTTGGTTTGGATGGTGTCAAGCAAATTGTAGTGTTAAAAAAAAAAAAAAAAAAAAAAAAAAAGGATAAAATCAACATTACTTTACAAGTAGTACTAATTTGTTCCAGTGATTTCTGTCAAGGGGAAAGAAAAGGACTTTGCTTTCTTTTTCTCTATTTGAAGATGTTTATTTCCAAATGATTCTCTGCTTTTATGGTATACTGTCTTTATTTTGGCAAAAGATTTGAGAATAGCTTCAATACAAGACTTGTTTTTGGACTCAGTGATCTTTGTAGGTCCCTTCCTACTGGATTGTTCTGCTCTGTTCTGTCCTTTTTTGTGTCTGCAAGGAAATACAGTATAAACTTGACTGTGAATTCTTATTGTGTGTAGAAGCACAATATTCTGAGCTCTGTTCTAACTGCACAATAATTTGCAGCACGTTCATTTGCAGCACAGTAAGGATCGTGTTTCATTTTGTCAGTTACATCTCCTGACTGGTCATTAGTTCTGTACTATTGTTTCTGATAATTTTTGGTCAAAACTTTCACTGCTAGTTATCTGTGATGTCATTCTCAGCAGCTGGCTTTGCATATCTTCTGTGAAAAATGGGGAGAACAGCACAGAGTTAGAGGTACCAGTACCGTTAGCAGCTAAAATAGAATTTGCCAGTTGCAGTCAGTGTTTGTTTGTGGTGTTGGAAAGGGTTTATCTGTTGGATACAATGGCTGCTGAAATCTAAGGTTAGAGGACAGGTTTTAGTGAATGAGAGGTGTTCCCCTATTTCTCCCTGATGCTTAGTTTTTCATTTTTTTAAATGTGAAAATTGTGGCAGAGTTCTGAAAAGTTCTGATCAAATCTGAAGTTTGGAGCTCCAAATAATCTTGACTGATAAAGGAAGCAGGAGAATTACAGTTGCTTGGGTCCTGCTCATTTGAAGACACTAAGTTGTTGAGTTGCAGTCTCATGTAAATATCTGTGATTAAAAGGTCTATGTACATGTCAGCCCAAATTATTATCAGGCTGGATCTAGATCAGTTTGGTTTATAGATAGATAAAGAGAGATGGTACATTTCCACTTTTTTTCTAATCAAGTGTTCCTACCCTGAACTTAAGCCTCCTCTGTCCATTTACTCTCACCTTGAATCAGGCTAGTAAACTGCACTTGTCATGATGAGTCAGTAAGAATTAGTCAGCACTTCCTTTCATGGTGTGATCTCTAGAGAAGCTGTACACATAGATTATAGGATTTATCTCTGTGAGCTCCAAAGTCTGGAAAAGTTTAAGATTAAAGGTGGTAACTTGAATTTGTTCCTTACCCATGATGAGTCTGTTATGTAAACAGTCTGCTGATTTCCAAGGATTGAAATGCCTGAATGCCTGATAGGAGACTTTAGTTGGCAACTTCCCTCAAAGCTGAGGAAACATCATTTAATTCCAAAAGCTGACGGTGTTGAAACTAGAAAAACTATGTGCTTTACCTTCAAAAACATGCTGTCTGTTGATTGTCCTTGACTGAATTGTCTTTCCCTTCTTTTTCCCCTTCCTTCAGTCAAGGCAGGGTGCTGAATAAGCTGCAGAGTAAAGAGATAAATATATGAATAATGAAAATGTAGCTCTGTAACACATCGAAGGTTGGGGAGAATTTTAAAAGTTGCAGAACGGGGAAAGAAAATTCCAGAGGGAGTTGTGCCTGCCTTCTGCCACTTCTTTCAGTGTGGGGAGCAGATTAACACACTGCTGCCAGTGGTATTTGTAGCTTTTGTGAACCACAATATCTTTTTGTGGTATTCTATACAGTCGTGGTACACGACAATAACTTTATGTGCCTCTGTCTCCCTTTCTTTTCATGCTGCAGTCTTTCTTTGGCAGAGTCTGATCACTGTCTGCTGTCATTATGCACATTGCCTGGTACAAAGATATTCTATTCTGGGGGAAAGTTTCCAGGTGCTGCTGGATTGTATTTCACATACAAACAAAGCGAAGTAAGAGCTGCATTCAAGTGTTTTTCAAATAATTACTGAATGATAAACTGCAGTAGCTCTGAGACTGAGGCAAATTGGCATTATGCTGTTACGAGCACCTTATTTTCAGCAAGAAGACTCCTATCACTGAGGTAAAATCAATCCCAGACCAATTAATGCACAAAACTGAGGAGGTGGTGGCAGAAGTTATGGGAGCTAGCTTCTCTGATAGCTGTACAGGGTTAAGATCATGTAATCAAATGTCTTGTGCTTTTGTCCAGATGAAGACAGGTGAGGTCTGTCTGTAGTCCTCTAGGTGCTCTCTGTGCTCACAATAAGTCTTGGTGAGGGGCATGTGTCAGTGCTTAGGGTTCAAGTTTGCTGTGTTTAATTCAGTCTAGCTACAGTCTGTTGCTGCTTCAACACATAGTCATATTGATATCATATATATGATTGCTTGCTTCCAATGCAATCTAATAACGTAACTGTGAGGAAACAGGATCTCATGGAAAACTAGTGGGTTTTTATAACAAATGGGTTTATTCTTTTATTTGATTTCTGAGCTGATGCAACTTGCTCTGTGGTTGCACAGTTGGTAGATCTGATACAAGGGAAGCAGAGGAAAAAGGAGGCCTGGAATTGGAGAGAGGCTCTGTATTTTAGCAGTAATGCTCAGGAAATAAAATGAGAAAGTGCACCCACAATCTTGGCAGAGCATAGGTCAAGGTCTTCAACTGGCAGCAACACTGCCTGCATTCCTGATCCCTTCAACATCTTTCTGGGAACCTAAAGTCTCTTAACATTTTGTGGTTTCTGTGTTGCAACCTCATGTGACACCACTTGAGAGAGTGGATAGAAGTCCTCCAGCTTTACTGCTGACAGTAGCCTCTCAGTATCACAAATGTGGGCCCCTGGCAGACAGCAAAACGTGCTGGAGAGACTGTCCAAATGGCAAATGATTCTGTGCCTTTCAGCAAGAAGTCCCTGATTATTAACGTCATTTGCCACCCTTTGGTGTCACTGGTTCTAATAAGGATGCTTGGTTGGACCAAATTAAATTGGTTGTTCCTTCTTGGGTGTTGACCACTATCCATGCCTCCTCCTTTTTCCAACCTCAGAGGCTCATATTTGTTGTGTAGGGGCACCGTGGGAGCAGGGGGGGAAACTCCTCCTTCTTCTGAAAGCGAAAATTAAGGACTGATCCTCCTTTTCTTGTTAGTATTATTGCAGTATGTCTCTTCAAGGTTGGAAGCTAGTTTAGTTTAGTTTCTTTCCCTTTCAAAGACCTAGGGGCTGCTGGTCAGCTTGTGTCAGTTCACAATACCACCCTTCAATCTCTTTCTGATTCCTGGATACTACACTGTCTGGTACTTCCTCTTGCAACCTGGCTACTTGCTCAAAACGTTTGTGGAGCTGGGCGTGTTTGCAGCCATGATACCCACCCTCAGCCCCTAAGGGGACTTCCAGAGTCTAGAATTCTCCATGGTCAAAGATAAGGGCATCTCTAATGTTCTTTGGGAGGTCTGCTTGGGAAAGGTGTGGCTAGTCTAGGTTTCTGCCTCAGCCTGTTACAATGGACAATGGCCAAAATGGTTTCAATAGAAGACTCCTCCCTGCTTCTCCGTGATGAGAAGAAAGCAGGTTGCTTTTTGCCCTCACTGTGCGCCCTCCATAATTTGATACTCTTTCCCTAGAATGTTTCATCAACCGCACGATTGCTTTCCCATGTGTTTTGTGTTGTTTTTTGTTTGTTTGTTTGTTTTTAATGTGTGATGAAAACAGGTGATATAGCTTATAGCTCCACATATGTCATGAGGAAATGCCTGAAGGTTTATCTGCAATAAGAGAATGACAGAATAATCACATAAACAGGTGAGCAGATGTAGAACACAGCACTGCTTACAAGCATGGTACACAGTATTCCGGTCTACTAGTTGAATATGCAGCTATTAAGCCAAACAAAAAAAGTGTGCATTTATGTGTTAGTTGTTAGCAACTGTGAATAACAGCAGTTGGTCTTTCTGGTATTTTGATGCCAGACTTTAATTTGTCTCTTTAACCAGGCCAAATACTGAGTACTGCTTTTGCAAAGATATCAGTTACAGATAGGTAATCATAGAATGGCCTGGGTTGAAAAGGATCACAATGCTCATCTAGTTTCAACCCCCCTGCTGTGGGCAGGGTTGCCAACCACCAGACCAGGCTACCCAGAGCCACATCCAGCCTGGCCTTGAATGCCTCCAGGGAGGGGGCATCCACAGCCTCTCTGGGCAGCCTGTTTCAGTGTGTCACCACCCTCTGCGTGAAGTTATGTTTTAAGGATGAATTTTAAAGCAGAATAATGGAGCTGTAGCTACACGACTGAGTATTTATCCTTTGTTGAACAATTTGTTGCTGTTTGTAATCTCTTGCAATCCTTCTACTTGCCAGTAGTGATTATTAGAAAGGATGAGTTCTGGCCTTTTCTGATGAGCAAATCTCACATGCTTGTAGGAGCACAATCACTTGGAATCTTTCTGCAGTGTTTGTGGTTCAACTTGATGCCTTTGTGAACAAGGAGGACTAAAATTAAAACAAGCATGTTCTATTTTGATACTATCAGAAGAGTCTCTCTTCAGTGCTGACAGACTGCTGGAAGGACATCTGCAGAGAAACAGCCTGCTATGGGGAAAGCAACAGAGTGATTGCCAAGCTGGCTGGGATCACTTAGAAGATCTAAACAAACATTAATTGGTATCTGGGCACCTGGTGTCACTCAACAGTGCAGGAGTAACTGCATGAGACACAAAGACCTGGGGTATGCAAGCAGACAGATTAAGTGCTCCAGAAGGCACCTTGCACTGTATACTATGAAGCCGTCTCAACTCCTGTATTTGATAAAGGAAGTCTGGTCATTCTGTTTACTTATTATTCTCTTGCAATTCCCAGAAGTGTCTTGTTGGAACAGTGGCATTCCAAATTTGCCTGAATCCTCATTTAGGTGATTTTTTTTTTTTTTCTTTTCCTGTTCTGTTGTTGTTTTATTGTGATATAGTGTGAACACCTGCTGAGACTACAAAGGTAGAGTTGTTTTCCCTGCTGTCAATTTTTTAATCCAGGTTTGCATCAAAATAAGGTTTTCTGAAAAGTCTTCTACAGTTTTTCTTCAGAGATTACTCCATGTGAAAAAGCTTTTCTAATGCTGCTCAAGGCTTCTTCAGGCTGTGGGGTTTTGTAATGGGAGTATTACAGAATACTCCCATTAACTGACAACGTCTTTCTGCTCTAGTAGAATTGAGGAGTAAAGGTGGTGCAGCTCTTACTAATGTCTAGCGGCCTTGATTGTCTTCCCTTGCACATCTCACCTTTCCCCATTTCCAAAGTATCAGTAATCTCTGTATGCAAAGTGCAGAGAAGTGACTGAGGAGCTTGCTTTTATGAAAATCCCTCTTTCAAGAGGTGTCTTAATGGAAGATGTCCCACAAAAACCAGTGGAGCTAATAGTGTTTTTGCTTGTAAGAAAGTTTTAGATTCTTGTTACTTTAACACCAGACCTCTCAGACTTTCTGATGAAATAAAAGAGGTAGACCAGGAAGATTTGATCTGGAGTTACAAATTTCATGTTTCCCTTGTCTCTCAACTATTAGACAGGGTCTTCAGTTTATGACGATCACAATGTATATCAATAGCTTTATCTAACTGAAGTGGAAGATCCCTTCTCGCTGTATGGGGCCTGTTGGGACAAGTATGTGAGGACTGATACATGTCCTACATTGCCAGTGTTCAGTTTTCAAGTTCTGGCCTTTGGAATGAAATAATTTCTCCCATCCTGTATCACAATCACTAGTAAAGAAAGGCCTGTTCTTGGCTGGGGTTTCTGGATAATCCTCTAACTTCTGATGCAGTTTGCAATTTAGTTGTGTCCATTTTCTGTTCTGACAGAGCGTAGACCTGGATGATCACCACAAACCTGAGTTCAGAAGAGTTTTTAGTTCTTCCATCATTGAAAATGGGCATCAGTCTTCATCAGGTAGGAACAGGACAAGAAATGAAGGATTACTTTAAAAAAAAATACCTGATTCTGGCAATCATAGAGCAGCTTTTGGATATTGGAACCATTAAAATCTAAAATGGTTTCAGGATGGATTTTGTGCTGCAGCACAAAATTTCCTAATTAGGAAATAATTCCTAATTATTTCCAATTATTTTCTAATTAGGAGTCTAACTTTCAGTGTTCAACTTTACTGTTAAGCATGTACCGTGGTGTTTCATAAATTGGAGACCATTATCTCAGTGCCCCCCCGATAATAAGATCTGTTATTCTGGGTTCCATTATAGCATTACATCTCTAAACATTTTGCAGATTGCCAATCTATTTCAATAATCCTTCAGTGGGGGCAGTGCTTCTTTTCTATATTTTAGAGAAAACTGAGGCACCCAGCATTTTGTGGAACTAAGAAAATAACAAGGACACTGATTTCTAATCTGCATCATGTGATTGGGTTGCACAGAGGAAGAGGAGGAGCTTGCCAAATATAGGTACTAGTGAATTAATAATCTGAAAAGGCTGTTCTTGCTGGGTGTCTTGTAGGACAGGTACCAGGACTGTACTTCAATTTCTGCAGAGTGCTGCAAGTGATATAATGTCCCAGGGGAGAACTAGGCAGAATACTTCAATTGACTTGTAAAATAAAGTTGTCACATGGAAATTTGTTTGTAATTTTTTTTACAAGTGTGTAAGTAGATTTTGTTCATTTCTGCTTTTCTTTTATTCACCAGGTCAGGCAAAAGTCTCTCATGAACTGACTTCTTTTTATGCGTCAGACTCTTCCCCTGAGGCCCATGCTCCTGCAATGACCTTACAGATGCCCCACCTTCCCGTTACTGCAGTAACCAGAGTATCAGAGAAATTTTCAGGAGAAGCCATCCATTCTGCAGGAACAACTAATGCATCCACTGGCCTGCTCGGACAAAACCAGAGCAAAAATGAGATGGCACTGAAAACTTCCCATCCGTCAGGTAAAATATAGGGATTTAAAACAAAAATCAAAACAACAACAACAGAAAAAAACAAAACAACACAAAAACACTGTTTTCTGAAGCTCTGTTTCATTTCATTACTTCAAGTTACTTCAAGGAACTAGGGACATGGAGATTGTCCTGTGACCTAGAGGTAATTACGTAACCTTGCTTCTATGGCTTTCCCTTCCATAATGGGATACTCTGATTTGTAATACTGTGGGTCCTAGTTGGATGCTGAGTTTATAATGTCACATCTTCTGAGAATTTTTGTTGCCTAGTATAATTGAGTTCACAGTGCAACCAATTTTCTAGTACTAGTTACTGAAGAAGTATCTTAAGAAGTGAGTATTTGCTAATGGGTTTAAAAATTGTTTGGAGGGAGGAATGACTGACAGCAGACTGACATGTAGACAAAGAGTTATTTCAGAATTTTATCTGTAAGTTCAATTTTTTTTAAAAAAAAAGCTCATGTCATTTGATTTGTAGTCAGATATTTTGTCTTTAGGCAAAAGACAAATTATCAAGTGTGTATAGTGTTGGTGATGTTTAATTGATCAGAAACTATATAGATAGATCGGATGGAATTGCCAACGAGAAACAGATTCTTTGCAAGTTCATCTTTCAAATTTTACCTTATTCAAGATAAGAATGTAGGAAAGCCTTCCTTTGTTGCTTTTTGTTTCTTTTTTTCTGTTTCAGTGAGAACAATGACTTCATCTGCCAGTGGAGGTGAGTGTTCCCACCAGTGTATCCTTATGCAAAGCATATTGAGATGGATTCCATGTTCCATATCTGGGGGATTCAGATCTGAGCATCTAGTTCCATTTAATAGGTACATGACAGTATTAAAATCACAAACAAGACTGCATGCAGATTTGATTTCCTGGGTATCATGGATCCTTGTTCTAGTTTTTTGGGCTCTCCATCAGTTCAAAGCAAGGGAGCACTACCTGTACTTGCACAGTGGTGTACATGTGTACTGTTAGGCATTCTCTACAGTGGAAACAATAGGTGCCAGAAAAGTAGGTCAGAATGCAGTTTCGCTGGTGAATGTTTCAACTCATCAGGTGAAAAATGTGACTGAATGCAAGCTGATGGCAGCTGGAAGGTAGTGGGCCCAGGATTTTATAGCAAAATTTACCTCAGCAGAAGAAGAGTAAGTAGTCTGCATGTCTAAATGTGTAAAAAGACGAAATGCCCTAACCTAAATGCCCTAGAGTGATTTGGACAGCAATTAGGTTGAATTGCTTCTAAGATGTCAGTCTTTCATCTTTGTCTATATAAGAAGCCTTCAATAAATGACTTCTGGCCTTGCAAAAAAACGTTTTGGCTTTAGTGTGTTAAATCTGGACAAGTCACTCAATTATTCCACATTTGTGGTGCCTAGCCAGAATCTAGCACAAAAGATGTAACCTCAAAAGAGGGAAGAGGAAGATGCAAGGCTGGTTTTGAGCCACCTTTGGAGTCTGTTCTACTTTAAAATTAGAAACGTTCCTAGTGTAAATTATGATCAGGTAATTTAAACTATGCTGTCAGTTGTGGTAGACTTCCCAATATGGCTTAGGTATGCCAAAATGACTGTTGCAAACTAAGCTGTAGCATGCTTCTCTCCTTCCAGTGAAATATCCATGGCAGAATGCCCTCCTCTGAGATCTGCATGAGGGCCTAGAAGGATCCAATGTTCCCAACACAGTTTTATCTAAGGCATTTTCTCACAGTCTTTTCTGGCCTGTTAACACAATCTTAGCTGCAGTACAACAGTGTTGCAGAGGGAATAAATCCCTGGGGAAAATCTTTTTGGCTTGTTAGCTTATAATGGGACCTAGACAGAGGCCTGTTACTTCTTACTGTGGTGAGAAGCAGTGCATGACTGTCTTACCAGGAAATGATTTGAAAAAGTATGAGTAGAGGAGAGAAAAATGTTTCAACATTGATACATCCTAGGTTTTTGTTTGTTTGTTTGTTTTGGTTTTTTGTACAGTGAATGCCACATCTGTCTCTTCTGCAAGCTGTGAGGCAAGTAGTGAAAGGTAAGCATTTATCCTGATGTTTTGTTAGGCCACTGTGTTTTGTATGTTCTTGATGAGGTATCCTGCTGAAAGGTGAATCCCAGATGCTGTAATTTAAATGCATTAAAGGTTGTGAGCCTTCCTGTGAGATTTGTGGAGCAGAGATGGGAAGGAAAGAGGGAAAGATAACAAAAACCAACAGTCAACCTTTTGCTAAAAGCAGACTTAATTTTGGATTTCACTTTTTTTTTTTTTTTAAATTATTATTATTATTTTTATTGTGCTACTAGCACTATACTACTCTGTGGTAGATTTTTATTAGGGGAAGCGAGATATCAGGCCCTTAGGAAACACTTTTAAAAATAGCCAGGTGTGTCAGTTTCTGCTTTGGACTTACATTTTGAAAACCAGCAAATGACTGCCATCAAACATCCATAGTTTGGCTAGACTAGAGTTTGGTTTGTAGATAAATGCATCGCAGAATACAGACTTTCAGCCATCTTTAAAAACAAACAAACAAATAAACAAACAAAAGGCTATTATGTACATTTTTTTAAATAACAGAGTCACAGTTAGTATAGTGTTACATGGTATAGCAACTACTACAGCCATGTCCAGGCACTCTTGGCACGCAAAACATCCATCAAGAAAAGAGGGAGAACAGCCAATGTAATCTCTTAAGTTGAGTTTGTGTGTACATTGAAAGTCATCCAGATTTTGACATAACGTTTCTTCCAAGTTAGTTCCAACATTTGATATAGCAAGCACCTTGCAGATCTTGCTGTCAGGAGATATGGCCTTAATCAAATTTTCAAGTTGGAGTCAGTGAAACAACAGTGATGTGCTAAGGATTCTGTGTATTATAACTAAAATTTTCAAAGCTTCTTCCTGAAATACTGTTCAAGTTTATTTTTAAAATGTGAATTAAATCCTCTGGGAAACCAAGAGTTGCAAGTTAAAGGGATTTAGTATTCCTGTGTTTCCACAACTTTTGCTTAAGTTTGCCTGTTTCCTTAAAGGTAATGCTGTTCTTCTACTCAGGGCTGTAAAGCCTTTGTGGCTTGGCTAACTGTCTCATTCCTAAAAGTACCTTAGAACCTTCTGTATTTGGCTGCTGTTGTCTATCAATAAAACTTTAACCTTCACTTAAATTGCTTTTGACTCATTCACATCCTCTTGAAATTGCTGTTTTGACAGGCAGTATTGGGTATTTATGCTGACTGCTGGCACTGCAGAGTGCTACTTTTTTTTTTTTTTTTTTTTTCTTTAACCACATCCTTTAATTTTCCTCCAGTGCAACTGACAGTTATTGTGGTGTGACACCCAAGCCTCACTCCTCTCCTCCTACTATACATCGTCAAGTTGAAAGGAGGCGAGAACTGGTGCGGTCTCAGACACTTCCACGAACTACAGGAACACAGGCCAGGAAAGCACTTTTTGAGAAATTCGAGCAAGACAGTGGAAAGTATGTCACTTTCTTACATCTCCTGAATGGATCTCTTTATGGGAAACTAATTTGTTAATTGTTGCTAGCAGAGGACAACTGTGTAGAATTTTGAGCTTGGGGAGCTATAAGGTAATGTGTAGGTTTTCTGACATCACAAATTGAGCCCTGGAAATTTACAGGTACAGATTTCTATCTCTGAAGTTGTTTAGCTGAAGAAGCTGATGACTTTTATTGGGAAAGATTGTTGTGAAAGATGTCTTCTCTGTAATTAAAATCAGAGACTGAGAACCTTCTGTTGTCTTTTGTTAAGGAAGAAAAACAAGGACTACTCTTTTAAGCATCGTGATAAGGGCATGATTTAAACAGAAGAGCACTCAAAATCCTGGCTTCGGTGAAATGAAAATCAGTTTTTCTAGCAGAACCAGGAGGTTGAAGTTTTAGCCACATGTTTCTCAGATATCACCTGAACAGTGACCTGGGCAAGGTTGCATGCATGTTGCTGACAAACAGGTTTAAGTTATTCTAGAATGTAATTTAATCTGGTCTCTGTTGATTTTTCAGAGGAAAAGGGCAATCCAGAGCTAAGCTGAAGAGATCGCAGAGTTTTGGGGTTGCCAGCGCAAGCAGCATTAAACAAATTTTGTTAGACTGGTGTCGCTCAAAAACCATAGGATACAAGGTGAAGCCTTCTATCTCTGTTCACACTTCTATCTCTGTTTTTCAGAAGAACCCACTAAAAAACTGAATGTAAAAAGTGCTAGACAGTGAGTTAACTTCCCCCAGAGTCACAGTGTTTTGAGATCATGTAAGATGCTGTATGGACAGTCATTGCATGAATGAGATTTTGTATATCTCTCAAAGCATTGAAACATTTGGTCTGGAAGATGACATTTTTGTGGATACATATTTGGACTTTGCTATACACACATGTTTTTCTTAGATGCAGACTTTTTTTGCATTCTCATCACATTGAGTCTGATTAGTATTTTTCCAGTATGTAGAACCTGTCTCACTTTGACTACACAGAAGACCAAATTATTATCTTCTGATTTTTAGATAAGAGAATTTATATTAAATATTTGAGATCACAGCATGTTAGTAAGCAAAATTTTGTAAGACAACATCACAATAGATAAGAGAATTCAGTTGCTGAAATTTCGTTAATTTTACCTGGCCCTAAGCCATAATTCCCAAAGCAGTTTCAAGGGGAAAGAGAAAAAATTTCCAGTTTTGTTTTTTTTTTTCCCCCCAGTAATGCATGTTTTTTCAGCTCTTTGTAAAATGTGCTATATTACAGTATTCTTCAGCAGAGCTAGTGAATATGACTGTTAGTTGTTTAAGAGGAGAGTTGGGGTTCAAATTTTATATGATGGGAAAGCAACACTAGCGGAGAACCTAAGTAGATTTTGTTTCATTTTGGCAGTTGAAAATAACAATAAGCATTAGTTCTAATAATCAGGGTCTGCAGTAGGCCTAATTCTTCCTGTATTTCTACTAATCGGTGTAATAAACAAGCAATGAATTAGGCCTTACTGAGCACGAAGTAAGCAGGTCTTTATCCAGTATTACTTATTATCACAAGGTGAACAATTCTTCAATTATAAATACTTCATAGGCATAAGCAGTGCTCTCACTGTACATAGACACTGAGCTGGTACACTGGGCCTGCTCCAGAGCTCACTAAGTTTCACAAGATTCTTCACAGTATGTTAGTAGGTTTTGGGATCAGGGACATTGAGTGTGTGTTTGCTTTGTATCTGGACGTGTCAGGCAAGAGGCTTTCATTACTGAGCATGCTCTTTCTTCTCAGAATACAATTCATGTATTAGATATGTGCAGAGGGAAAGAAAAACACAAAGCCTGTACTCGCGTCAGTGGGCGAGCAGGACAGAAAAGTGCAGTGAGCAAAAGCAACTGCTCTCTCCTGTTCTCCAGCCCTGTGTTAATGTGTGTTTTTCATCACAACAGCACATTGATCTTCAGAACTTCTCCTCAAGTTGGAATGATGGGATGGCATTCTGTGCTCTTGTACATTCTTTCTTTCCTGAATCTTTTGATTATAATAAGCTTGATCCAGCTAACCGCAAGCAGAACTTTGAGCTGGCTTTCACCATGGCTGAGTGAGTATCACCTTAAATCTCTGTGAAGTGCTTCCACTTCAAGTTGCATGAAGTTGGACAGCAGTGAAGAGTTTAATCATTCTTTCCGTAGATCCTACATCACTAGCTTAAGTGTGATGTGCTAAAAAATAAAGCTCTGTACAAAGAATGCACAGAACAGCAATCTAAGATCAAATGTGGTTTTGCCAGGCACAGTGTAGATGACTGGAGTCCCATGTTCCGATCTTTCACAGTCTTTGGGTGGTACTTCAGTTCGTCTTTTTCACTTCTGTGATCCTAGAAGCAACTGCTAGAACATGTGACTGCTGCAGCCTCTGTTAGCAGTAGGTTTCACCCACTGCATTTTACCACAGATGATATTGCTAATGGGACTAGTACTGCACAAAGCCATTAGCTTCAAAAACTCTGTGGAGTCCCTAACTCTGCTGCTGCTCATTCTTTCCTGTTTTGTCCTTACATTTGTGGTATGCATTACTGTTTGTTTGTTTTTTCCAGTATGTCGTATGAGCATAAGTGCAGTCACTGGATTTCAGTTGTGCTCTATAAAGATGTAAAAATTCACAGCTTTCACTTGTACTTCAAGATGCCTCATTACTATCTGCTGTGCATGCTTGCCTTCCAAGATTTGGTAGTGTGTACTGGTAAGAACTGCTTTACAATAGGATGCTGCTTTTAAAGGAAAACAGCCCTGGCAAGTATATTTTACTGACAGAATATTATTTCAGTAAATGACTATCTGGAAAGTTCCTAAACCTTACAGATTTGTATTTGTCACCTCCTGATCCGGCAACAAATCAAGGCTGCTGAGTGAAAGTACCGTGCCTCCGTGCATGGGGAAGATGGGACTCACACACAGTGTGTAACGCCAAAGGTCCAAATATAATGCCACACCACAAACCCTATATACTGGTACATGTGATCACCCCTATCAGATACTCGTGACCTCCCTGACTCCACCCATATATATGTCTGTATACAGACACCACCTACCCAATACCCAACAGTATTTTCTGGGACTTACACAAGACAAAACCCAGAATGAACATAGCCCAGCCCGCTAGAAACACAAAATAAACAGAACAGATTGCATGACAGAAGTAATTGTTAACAACCTACTGGATGGCTGTATGTTGGTAATTGAGACTTTCATTCTTCTATCTTAAATGATCTATGTTGAGTTGTTTGAATGGTTTCCAGAAAAAGGAAGTTGCAACCTGTAGATTAAGGTGCATTTTAGACATTTACTGTCTCTGTTGTGGTTTTACGTTGCCATGGGTGTGCAGTATGACTTCTGTGTCCTTGCATTTCTTAATTGAGCAGTTTAGTTTCTCCATTAGCTTCTCTGTGGCCAAGGAATGCAGAATTGGATGCTGATTAGAAGCCACATTTTGGTGTATATTACATTGATTTTTGCTTAGGTCTGCAAAAGACTATTAACAGGGAGGAAAGTTATTCAATTATCAGGCTGTCACTTCATTTATCATGTATCTTAATTTTTGTATGGGTTTTAATATCAATGACAGTTAATCTTTCACATGGACTAGCATTAACAAATTCTACTTATGCAGAATTACAGAGGTTTGCATCTGTAGAAAATGGTGCTCAGAGAAATTCAGTTCAGCTTTGTGAATGTATTTGAATAGTATGTAATAGGAAGTAATACAAATAAGTTCAAATTACTCCTCAGTTTGCAGCAAAGATTTATTCTGTATCTCTTTTATGTATCACTTAGGGAAAAAATTATTCTGGTGATAACTAGCATAAAAATGTTATGTATATGATGGATTACTGATTGGGGCACTGCAGTATTCTTCTGACCACATGAAGTGGAGACTAACTTTTCATTAAGGTCAGAATTGATCTGACTGTGTACTCAACTGCAAAGATAGATATGTTCCCACAGATGTTTCTTTTGCTACAGATCAGTGTGTACCAGTTAAGATAGCATTTCCTCTCTCCCCTTCTGAAAGTAACAGGAACAAAGCTTTGGCTTCTTCAGCATTGTTAGGACCATGTATACCATTATGAAAGATCAGGTGTTGTAATGGAGAGAAACAGAAACTGCAGTACTAGTGAAAACCCTGTGTCTTATCTCTTTATTGTTCTGCAACATGTTCAAAGTTAACAGGTCTGAAGTGCATTATAAAGTGACTTCTTTCCAGTGTTCATAAAAGATGAATTGCAAGCATGGGAAGTTAATTTATAAAGAATAAGAGAGAGGCAAACAGTGCTATAGTTGATGTAAAACTTAAATTTCTAGAGATGTGAAGAATTCTATTGTGTGGTTCTCTGTTTAGGCAAACAACTGCAGATCATCTGAACCGAATGAGGTTCAACAAAAGCAAGTGTAGAGTCTTACATCTACGGAGGAAGAACTGCATGCACCAGTACAGGCTGGGGGAAAACCTGCTGGAGAGGAGCTCTGCTGAGAGGGACCTGGGCATCTGGTGGACAACAAGTTGGCCAAGGGCCAGCAGTGTGCCCTTGTAGCCAAAAAGGCCAATGGCATTCTGGGGTGCATTAAAAAGAGCGTAGCCAGCAGGTCGAGGGAGGTGATCCTCCCCCTCTACTCTGCCCTGGTGAGGCCTCATCTGGAATATTGTGTCCAGTTCTGGGCTCCCCAGTACAAAAAACACAGGGATCTCTTGGAAAGAGTCCAGCGGAGGGCCACAAAGATGGTGAAGGGCCTGGAGCATCTCCCCTATGAGGAGAGACTTAGGGAACTGGGTCTGTTTAGCCTTGAGAAAAGATGACTGAGAGAGGGTCTAATCCAGGCTTATAAATATCTGAGGTGTGGGGGCCATAGTGGTGAGGCAGTGGCATGTGCCACTCTTTTCAGTGGTACGTGGAGATGGGACAAGGGGAAATGGACATAAGCTGGAACATAGAAAGCCCCGCACGAATGTGCGCAAGAACTTCTTTACGGTGAGGGTGACGGAGCACTGGAACAGGCTGCACAGGGAGGTGGTGGAGTCTCCTTCTCTGGAGATATTCAAGACCCGCCTGGATGCCTACCTGTGTGACATGGTGTAGGAAGCCTGCTTTGGCAGGGGGGTTGGACTCGATCTCTAGAGGTCCCTTCCAACCCCTACAATTCTGTGATTCTGTGATCTTAAGATTTCAGTGTAATTGTGCAATTTAGCACTGCAATTGCTATAACATAAACATGTCATTTAAATTGGAAAAATGTAGTTGCAGTTACTTCAAGTCAGCCTTAGGTAAACTTGAGAAAACAGGCTAATGAGTTAAGCACATACTGCTCCATTCTACTTCTCTCTGTTTTTTTTATTTTTATTTTTTAATTTACTGGGGGAGAAAAGGTTGTTTTGGGTTTTTTGATTTTTTTAATGTTTTGTTTTGTTTTTTTTTTTTTCATTTTGCTTTTTAAGTAATTAAGATATCTTAATGGATTTGTCCATGTCAATCATAAGAAAGAAAATGGAGTTAGTAGAGCACAATGCATCCAACTTTTACTGACAGCCCACTGCAACTAGACATCCAACTTGTAGCTTCTTTTCCAATCCCACTTGCCTGAAACCCGATTTGAATCTCAGGCATTTTAATATATGAAACATCTCTGGGAAAACCTGTAACCCTTGAAGAGGAAGGAGCAAGCAAATTAACTTTTGGAATTGAGTGTAGTGATAGGGTTAATGGAATCATAAAATGGCTCAAGTTGCAAGGGACCTTAAAGATCATCTAGTTCCACCTCCCCCTGCCATAAGAAGAAATGCCAGCCATGAGATCAGTCTGCTTACAGCCCCACCAACCTGACCTTGAATGCCTCCAGGGATGGGGCAACCACAACTTCTATGGACAACCTGTTCCAGTCACTCACCACCCTCTAACTAAAAAATTTCCTCCTAATACCTTACATAAATCTCCCTTCTCTTAGTTTAGAACCATTCTACCTCCTTCTATCACTATCTGTCCAAGTAAAACAGTGCTCTCTTTTTTATAAGCCCTCTTTAAGTACCAGAAAGCTGCAATGTGGTCTCCTCAGAGTCTTCTCCAGACTGAACAACATCAGCTCCATCAGCTTTTCTTCATAGGTGAGATGCTTTAGCTCTCTGAAATTCTTGGTGGCCTCCTTGGATCCCCTCCAACAGCTCCACATATTTCTTGTGCTGGGGGCCTCAAGCTTGAACATGGTTACTTCAGATGGTGCCTCACAAGGGCAAAGTAGAGGAGGACAATTGCATCCTTTGCACTGCTGGCCGCTACTTCTTTTTGAGGCATCCAGGATACAGTTGACCTTCTGGGCTGCAAGTGCACACTGCTGGCTCACGTTGAGCTTTTCATCCATCAGAGCCCCCAAGTCCTTCTCTTCATGGCTGCTCTTAATGAGCTCTTCTCCCAGTCTGCACTCATGTTTGGGATTGCCCCAGACAAAGTGCAGCACCTTGTACTTCGAATTGTTCAGCCTCATTTAGTTCACATTGGCCCATGTCTCAAGCTTGTCCAGGTCCTTCTGGATGGCATTCTTTCCCTCTGTTGCATCAACTGCCTTGCAGAAGTCAAGGTAGATGACATCAGTTGCTCTTCCTTTGTCAAATGATGTAGTCACTCTATCACAGAATACCACCAGGTTAGATGCAATTTGCCCTTTGTGGAACCATTTGCCTCTAATTGTGTGTTGCTTTGGTTGAGTAAGAATTAGAAGAAGGTTGAATTCAGTATAAGTAGAGTTTGATCAAGGTTGATAGCTTCTCATTCTTAACCTGATAACTGCCTTTTTGTGAAATGGACTTTTCTAATACTCTCAATCATACTGTCCTTTTTTGAAGCAGCAATTAATGGTTGTTAAAATTGTCATGAGTGGGAATGTCTCAGCTGTCTCATTGTTTTGTTTAACAACAAAAGGAAAAGCCAGCTTTTCTGACCTTGTATCAACATGTTTTTTTCTTGTTGTTTTGCTTGCTTGTGTAATAGTAAGACCACTCCATGTGTTATGCATCTGGGTTCAATATGCTCTTTTCAAATACTGATGGGATGTGGGGATACATTGCTGCAAGTTCTCATACAGCTCCAAACACTGTTACGACCGTGCTGAAGCTGTGGGGGTCTTCCAGATTTGAAACTCCTAGCATAATATTGTCTGTCCAATATACACCTGGCAAATGATTTACATAATTTGGGAATCAGAGTCTTTTACATACATATGCGCACACAAATTTTCTCACACATCACTGAGTTAAAAATGATACTACAGCATTTTCAGGTGGTTACTCCATACACTATACATAGCTCTCAAAGATGAAGTATGCTTTTACCTTGATTTCTATCTGACGATAAGTATAGGGAAAATTCAAGAGACACTGGGTAAGAAATATCTACAGAAATTACTTACTTCTCCTTAGCTGAGATGGCCTCTAAACTGTTCTCTTATTGACAGAAAAGGCTCCTTTCTCAATTACTGCTGTTAACCTTAATGTGAACTCAGGAGCCCAAATGACTAACCTTTCTAGGTTAAACAAAATCTTTGAGATTTTTAATCCTAGGCTTCAGCAGATCTTTCTTTTTCTTCACATTGTTCCAGTTCTGTTAGACTTGTGCTCTCCAACATGATGGTCATCTCAGATTGTTGCCCAAGGTGCTCATGTAGGGGTAGTGGAAAGAGAACAGAAAGAACCTACAGCCACTTTGGCTCTTAATGAGCACATCTGATCTCTTCTTGTGTTTGTTCATTCTTTAGAAGTTTTCTATTTAATAAGCAGAAAAACTCATAATTTACAAACTCATTTTGCCCTGTTTACTAAGACTTGGGCGGAGGAATGAGATTGTATTACATGGCACAGAAACATGGGACAATGACCCTGCAGATCACAGTATAGAGGAAAAGCAGGAAAGAACAATTATTTTCCATGATCACAAAAATAACAGTCTCCAAAATCTGATCTCAGACTGACCATTTCACTGTTGTTGATAAATCACAGGATTTCTTATGTGCCTCAGTGATGCTCAACTCAGAGCAGCAAATGAATCTTGGAAGTAGTTACAGTCTTTGGCTTTAACTCTTGATTTGCTGAATCTGTTTTATTATTACTACAGGAAAATGGCTCACTGTGATCGTCTGATAGAAGTGGATGACATGATGATGATGGGCCACAAGCCAGATCCCATGTGTGTCTTCACCTATGTCCAATCTCTGTACAATCATCTACGACATTTCGAATAAAACCATCGCCAACTGTCCAGCCAGAAGGATCAAGTATATTATCCTAATGGGAAGGAAGACTGACATTTTGCAAATAGAACACTGTTAGTTTTTGCAAGCATGTGGACAGTAAAAAGCATTCAATTGCATTTGCTGACTGAAGTGTTGCTGAGCAGTGTTTATTTATTTTTGGTGCTAATAGTAGGTTGAATTTTTAATATTCTTTTAAGGATTACAGGAAACTAAATCTCAGCTCTCATCTCTGTTGGAATCACAGAATGACTTGGGTTGGAATGGACCTTAACGATTGTCTAGTTCTAGTCCCACTGCTGTGGGCAGCATTGCCACTCACTAGATCACGCTGCTCAAAGCTCCATCCAGCCTGTCCTTGGATACTTCCAGGAACGGGGCATCAACAACTTATCTGGGCAACCAGTACCAGTGCCTCGCTGTCATCATGGTAGACAATTTCTACCTAGTATCTAATCTACCATCATTTGGTAGGGTCACTCCATGTCCTGTTGCTACATTACTGGGCTAAGGACAGTCTTATAAACTGACAAGTAATTCTATGATGTTCCCTCTTAAAAATACAGGTAAAACTCTAGGAGGCAGCTAGAGTTTTTCCACTTCTTTGCTCAGCGTACCAGAGAAGTCATAGCAGACAGGCGAGAAAAATCCTGTTTAACAAATTTAGCAATATTGCCCCTCCACCATCCCCATCCCACTTCAGCAAACATGCGTACACACACACATGCTCATGTTAAATAAGCACTGTTCTAAACTCTGGAGAGCAGTGGTCCAGCATGGACAGAAATGAAGCCTTTACAACTTGTTCAGTCCTTATCTTGTCACTAATGTGGCCAGGCAGTGTTCCAAAAAAAAAAAAAAAAAAGTGTGAAAGATGTGGGAATTCTAAAATGGCTTGGGCTAGTATCTGGTTTCAATTAAATTTATGTTAAATCAACAATGTCTCCATTAACTACGGCAGGTTACACCAGAATTGCTAGACAAAAAGTTCATGTTTTATCTTTTTTGATTTTCTGTTCACTAAAATAACATCGCTTTGTTTTCACATTGAACATTGTAAATGAAAACACCAAGCATGCATATCTTTTTTTTTTTTTTCCCCTAAGGCCCTTCAACTTTCCTAAGAATCATCTATATAAAGTAAAAACTACCAGCCACAAGCCCTCTACTCATGTTAGAGAATGGGTTTTTAACCTGCATTTATTTGTGCTCTTTGTAGATAGTGATAAAGGTAACTGGCTCTGTGTTGATGACCATTCATAATAAGACATATCAAATGTTCTTTAGAAGTACTGCTTCTCTATAGAAGGATTTTATTTTACCCTTCCTTTCTAGTGAAGTTTACTTAGGAAACCATGAATGAAGCAACCACTTTATCAGAAAAAGTTTGAAAAGCATGCAAAAGGTAGAGCAAAAGGTAGAGCATAAGCTAAGTGCTGAAGAGCTGGATCACCGGTATCTGTTCAGAGTGTGCCTAGCCTGTTCCTACAACATGTTGGAAATAGCTTGAAAGCATGTTTTAAATGCATATCTTAGGATGTATCTGAAAAACATATGATCAAACTAGCAATAATCCCAGGTACTGCTCATACAGCTTTAGTGCAAGTGGAGAGAGGTAAGGCAGATTATTTTTGTCTGCAATTGTCTTTGGTTTTTAACTTTTTTTGAATAGTTATGATGAGTGTGTATCTGTTGTTCCAACAAGCGCTCTGTAAAAATGAACAAATTGTAGTTGTGTTTTGGAGAAGTGATCAGATTAGGCACAATGAGAAATCAGTCTGCAGGAGGTATGTGATTTGCGTATTTCCATTTTCATAGCAGAATACTTTTCATTAACTAGTGGAGCCAAGTTCCACTGCAGCTATATTACTGGCAGTAGCAGCTTTATACATTAAATTTGTTCACAGTCCCAGGTTCTGTGTGACTTGAGTGCCAAAGACATGGTTAAGTGTTTGGCCAGTTTTGGTCTAGTAGCAAATAATTATAAAAAAGGAAATTCTAGGCAGAAGTTTTGCGAATACACTAAGGGGAATTAACATTTTTGCTACAGTTTAGCTTGTTCACATCTACCCAAAAACTTCTTGCACAGTTTCCAAAATTCCTCTCACTTTAAAGAGACAATCGTAAAGATATCTTGTGAACTGGGGAGTGGAAGACTGTAAGCTGGTTCTAACTCCTGATGGTTTGTATATAAGGACATGATAGATATTATTGTCTAGTTACAGAAATGTAAAGTGCAATAAAATGCATTAAGAGAATGCCCAATGCCTGGATGAGATTGTATGATTAAATTTAATAATGTATGTAAAGTATGCCCCTGGTGGTTTTTTTATCATTTTTAGATAAAAGTAATACAGTGTGTATGAATATGATGGTAAATGTATTTAACACAAATGAGAAATGACCAATTATATTAAGTCATCATATTGTATTTTACACAGATGGAGTGTGTCTTGGATTTTTTTTATACAGTTTCTGCACTGTATCTAAAATTCAGTACTATCTCAGATATTTTATTGGCATCTTTATCCTACTTCTGAAGGCTAGATCAATTTGTTCTGCGTCAGATTTTCAAAATAATCCTAGCAGAGCCATTACCTACTGTTTAGGTGATTATATTTTTCCTTGTTGTTAAAAACTTTCAAAACCCAAACAATTTCAGCCTTTAAACATATTTTGTTCTCTTTAGTCAGTGCTTTTGTTTACAAGCCATTTCTGAGCAGTTTTGCTTAGAACATAGCTCTGAAATAAACTACATGCTGGAGGATTACCCTACAGAAGCTTTGAGTAATTCTGTTCTCAAAAAGCAATGCAAGTGACTCTCCATCTTATTCTACTAGCTGTAGATGAAATTAACAACAAAGAGAAAAGGATACACACTGATATCTAAGCAATGCAAGCACTGTCATAGCTTCAGTTCACTGACACTGTCTATTTGATTTTCACTTTTGAAAAAGTATCTCCATAGGTGACTTTCAAGTAGACATATCTATTGACTCATCCTGAAGGCACTGCATCAGCTACAAATAGGTATTATTACAGCAACTTTAAAATGGTAGCCTAAGCAAGTCCAAGGAATCTGTCCCAAACTGCCACTGACAGAGATTTTAGACTTGTTGAGAGTCTACAGCATCTCTGCCTCTAAAAGTCCTGGCTTCTGACAAGGTCTTGTAGACATAAATTAAGTGGTAAGTGCCATTAAATCAGTATTCTTATCACAAGACATATAGTGATAGAAGGGGTGGAAACATTCAATGAACCTAGAAGATTCTTGTTTTCTTGAGCAAAGTAGAAAGACAGTTCTGATTAGCCTACACATTCTGGACTGAGAGAGGAAAGAGAGGTAACATTCCCAGTTCCTCTTTATCTGCATTCTGGTTTTGATGCTGTCCAATGGAGCACTGCCACAAATGTTGACTGTGCAAGAAGCAGTACCAAATGAGTAGTGATAACTGGGATCATCACCTGATCAAGCATGGATGTAAGTAGGGAAGAGACTGGGATAGGGCCCTAGGAAAGAATATTCCATAAACTCAGACTATGTAGGAAAACAAAACAAAATGGTATTCGCTTTGAGATTATTCCTCACTTATAGTTTATTAGTGTTACCTCAGTGTTTGCCAGTGATGAACCATCACTAATGCTTTTATACAGGGAAACAGAACTCTCGCGCTGTTAATGGCTTAGCTAGTTTTTAGAAGTATACTTAAGCTGCCATTCCAACTGCTGATTTTGTTTCAATATACTCTGCTAAAGAAGTTATCACAAAACAATCAAATAGCCTGGTTTGAACCTCAGGAACAGGAACTGTCAGCCCTCATTATATTCTACATAAACCTGTAAAAGATTGCGTCATTTAAAATTTGTTCATGATTCAAAAAAGGTTTAAAAAGGACTAAAATCAGGCTGCATCCTGTCATTCCCAGGAAGAAAGTGCCTTCTTATGTCCACAAACATGTTACATAGAGACAGTAATATATAATAAATTTGATTTGTTCTAAGAAATCATACAAAGGTCAGAGTCATGGTGACAGAGAACTACTGCTGCCATCAGTCTTGCTTCCATTTCTAAATTAAATGGTGATGGGGTGATACCGTGTTATTGTGAAGCAAGTGCAGTTGCAAATGAATTTAACAGCACACTAAACAGCAGTTCAGTATTTCAACAGCACTGGAGTTGGTTTTGACTTATGTTTGTCTCTACTGATGTGCTGTTACATTCATTTGCAACTGCTTTTTTGTTGTTGGTGGTTTGTGTGAGAATTTCAATGTAGTTTTCAGTGTGCCCAGCAGTGCTGTCTCTGCAGATCTCAATGGAAAGCGCTGTGCAGATCTCAGCGCTGTGCACCTGGAAATACCCGCACAGCAGCTGCTGCACCGCACCACCTTTCTGCAACAGTACGACGGGGAAGAGAGCAGATGGTCCCGCGTCATTCATTTCAAATTGTAACAAACATTAAAACGTGCCTTTGTAAATTTAAGGCTGGAAATGTGCACGTTTTTGTTTAACTTGTTAATGTCCACGTCCAGATTATTACGGTTGCACACATCATCACAACGACCACTTGGGCATCAGTCTGTCCGTTCTTCTGGTGCTGCGGGGCGGGGTGCCTGGTGCCCGGGAAATCCCTCGGCCCCGCTCCCGCTCCACGCCCTTCCCGCTGCGAAAAGTTAAGAAGCTCTGAGAAACGAGCGGAGCCGCTTCGCCACAGACCCCCGCGGACCGCCACAGACCCCCGCGGACCGCCACAGACCCCCGCGGACCGCCACAGACCCCCGCGGACCGCCACAGACCCCCGCGGACCGCCACAGACCGACGGGCTCCCGCAGCAGCGCACACACACACACACAAGTCTAAACCCGTTACCGTTGTTAAGAGGCGCGTTGAGGGGGGCGGGCGAGGTTGTGGAATCAAACCGATTGGCTGCGGGAAGTCAAGTGGCACCTGCGATTGGCTGGCGGGCGTTTGGGTGAGTGGAGGCGTTGCCAGGGGGAGGAGAAGGCTTTGCGCGGAGTCGGCAGGAGCTGTGGGGGGGAGGCGGGCTTTGTGTTCTCCGTTGAGGAGCGCTGGATTTGTTCCGGAATTAACAAACCGCTCTAATTTCTTCATAAATTATCCTAGATGCTGAGTTGATTTTACCGATCGTTTGACGAACAGCAGCGCGCTGTTGTCTGCCTCAGGAAATCTGCTATGACTTAAGCCCTGAAAATCACCAGAGGTAAAAATCAAACTTTCTTCTGTTTTAGAATTTGCATTAAGGGGCAAGTTGTATATTGAGTGTTAATTTAAAAGCAAGTAAGCTCTTATGGCAAATGATGAACAGCTTCAGGGTTTGTGACTGTAAACATACCACTTCATGAAGGCTGTAGGTATTGGGTTCTCAGAAGAAAATCTAATGAAATCCCATAGGCCTCATAAAACAAACCGGATTACCTGATTTGAGGATTCACCTGTTTTTAAAGTGACTGGGCATGCTTTAAGGAACATAATTGGATAGCTCGGCATTTCAGTTTATTTAGTAATTGCCTTCTAGACCCTCAAAAATTTGCTCATATTTCTAAAAACCTCGGAATGGTACTGAGCATATTGATGATAAGGTTTTGTGGAAGAAGACCAACAAAAATGTGCGTAGACTGATGGGACTTGCACAGTCCAAATAACCCATTGCTCAAACTGTTTGAGTTCAGATCTACTTAAGTCAAAGGAAAAATTTCAGTTCTTATGTAAAGTGCTCCAGTCTTGCACCAGCTGTTCATGCACTTTAAAAAAAATAAAAAAATAAAACTTTCAACTCTAAGCACCTTATATTAAGGATCTGGTAATGAGTGTTCATTAGGGAAGAAATGGTGTTTCTTATTTAGGCCAAAACATACAAATCAAGGGCTAGCTCACAGATGCTTTTACTCTCCTGTACCAATAGACCAATAGTTGTAGTGTTCATGTGAACAATACTGCCTAATTGATTTACAGGTCTGCCTAAGTAGTATTCTGTGTAGTTGATTATTCTGGTCGTTCAGCCCAGTCACGGTTTTGCTTTTGTGGGACATGAAAGGGAGTATTCTGAGTGTCTGTAACCACAACTTCCCTCCCAGCCCCAGCCTCAGTTGACAGATACTTACCATTCTCCTTGTTGGCATTGTGCCCCATTCTCTGCTGTTTATTGAATCTCTAGGTTCTTGTCCCCTCAGGCTAATGGCTTCAGGTTTGAGGTCAGCCTTGTCTTCTGAAGCCTGCATGTTCCTTTGGCTAGCTCTGGAATACTCACATCTTTTTTTCTGAGACAGTGTTTCTTCAGCTGCGAGATCTTTTTGGCTTCTGTGGAGTATGAGCAGATTTCTATATACATGGCAGCTTACATGAGAAGTGTTGTGGCAATCAGTTTTAATGATCACTGAGAATTTAACTAGTGTTTGACATTATAGATTGCTTTCTAACCATTGGTGCAAACAATAATTACAGTTGTTTTGCACTCTTATGTCTTGGACTAGCTCAGCATCTTTTGACTATTACCATTTGCTTCTTTATTATTTTGTAGTCTCTTTGAACCTTGCTGGAAAATACTGAGAAATGCCATTCTGATCTAAACTGTGCTATGGCCATAACAGAAAGTTAACTGTTATTAAACAGATAACTTTATCATCTAATGTAGTGTTTTTCTGTCTCCTTCTTTTCCTCTTTCAGGCACCTAGTCTTTTGTCCCAGGTAAGGCAAGAACATAGTTCCCATGGAGCAGATAAAGAATACCGCTAAAAAATATTGTAAAACTGAAGCTTTAGATAGGTACATAGCACACCTTTCATTTGAAGATTTTTAAAATGCATTTCTGCGGTATGTCCATTAAAACTGCTGACCAAGGCTGTTGAAAACATTTTAATTAACATACAATAAGTTTTTATTTCTAAACAGACCTTATCTGGCAGTGGGTGAAAGGAAGTACACTTGGCTTGTGTGTGCTGTTCTTTCACCTGATATAATAGCAAAAGCTGGCTGGTTTGTTAGAAGCAACGTTGCATAGCAACCACTTTGTTGACCTCCCATGCCATTCAGAGCCCCCTCCTGGAATAATTGTCTCACATTTAAAAATACACAGTGGTGCTGCTCTGCAGATAGAGACTGCATGCTAGCTGTGAGCAAACCTCACAGAGAAGGGGAACAGAAGATGTGGCTTTTAGCCAGAGTTTGACCTTGGAAATAATCAGGTGTGAAGCAGTATCAGTTAAGGAGTACGTGGGGGAAAAAGAGATGCTTTAAGGATGTCTGTGCTGGAGCAGGGACAAACTATGTTGTGATGGAATTGCTGTGTTTGTCTGGGGAGAGGAGTTGTCTCAGAAACACTGGAGAAACATAGTGCTCTAAGAAGAAAATTGATATTGAATCAAAATGCTGTGACTGTGTATTTTGGGGACAGTGACTTAACTTCTAAGCTTCCCTTTGTTCTTGTTTAGCCCTCCCTAGACTTCTCAGTTTTCTCTTTTGTCTGGTGTACTTTCTCCTTCAGTTTTCTCACATTTTCCCAATGTCTGTGCTGTCACTGTTGCTATGTCCACAGTCATCCAGCTGTTAACTTTTACAACTTTGCGGGACACTAATTAACTCTTATATTTGTTCCCCTTTATTTTTTTCTTTTTTTTCCCAGTTTGCTGTGAATCTTTTTCTCTTCTAACTTCCATTTCCAAATTCTCGTTTCTTCACACTTTTTTGAAGGTTAAAAGGGACAAGAATCTTTTCTACCCTCCTGGGCCCATCTTTACATATTTTTGCTTCTGCAGCCAAATATAACCCTACTCTGATTTCAGGTTCCACATTCCAAGAATTCACCTGTGTTATATGCAGAACCTTTCAAAAAAACAAAATGGACAGACAGCTGCGAGCTCCACCCAAGTTTCTTTCTTCAGAATGGCATGTTGCAAACAAGATGCAGTATGCCAGTACAGAGTCTCAGAAATCCAGTTCAGAGCGCTTAGTAGCTGAAAGTCAAAGACAGGTGGATGAAATAGAAAAGACAACTCAGAAAACCCAAAGCAGTGTCAACAAGAAAATAGGTAATCCTACTTATACTTTTCAAGTGTAATTTGAGCTATATGTTTAAGAGGGACTTAGAAAATTACATGATTGTAAGTAAGAATATATGTCCATGTCATGTTATCTGATCTCATGGAAACGTCAAGATATTATCCAAAAAAAAGTTTTAGGTGGATTCTTTATTTTGTATGAAATGATCACAGAATCATCAAGGTTGGAAAAGACCTACAAGATCATCCAGTCCAATCATCCACCCATCACCTATAGTTCTCACTAAACCATGTCCATCAACACAATGTCCAAACATTCCTTAAGCGTTGGTGACTCCACTGCCTTCCTGGGCAGCCCATTCCACTGCCTGACCACTCTGCTGTCAGAGAAGTAGTATTTCCAAATGATGTCTCCACACATTAAGTCCAGCACTAAATTCACACCATAATGAACTCATTCTATTTCTAGCCATATCTAGGAAATGACAAACAGTGCCCTGGCTTATATTAATAGTTGTTTGAAATGTTAAATTGCAGAACAGAGACTGGAAGAAATAAAGTTCTGGAAGCAAGAATTAGATAACAAACTTGAACAACTTGTTAATGAGACAGAGGTACTCTTAACTTTCGAGGTCAGGCTGGAGAAAGCCTTGGAGAGCTGCAAAGAGCCACTTGCAGTTTCCCAGAAGTGTCTCCTGAACAGGTGAGATTAAGAAGAAAAACATTCAGGGAGAGAAGAAAATCTTATGTAGCAGACTTTTAACAAATAATTAAAACAGTGGCAGACTAAAGGCTGTCTGGTTTGTGTTACAACATTGGAGAGCCAAGCCCATAAAGGCAGTGTTTCCAGTGTGGCACAGAAAAGCTTTCGATATAGAATGCTGGGCTTCACCTCTGTCTGTTAGCTATAGGCATTTTAATAATGTGACTGATGACTTTTCCTCTTTATTTAGGCAGAGACGAGCTGGGACTGACTTGGTTTATGATGAAGTGGAACAGGAACTGGTCAAAGAAGTTGATGTTCTGCAGGGGGTGATTGCTTTGCTTGAACGTACATTGCAACAAACCAATGAGCAAATCAGGTGCAGAGGCAAAAAGTGTAATCAACCGTGGGTTAGCTGAAAAGTAGGGCAGTCATAATACTGAGAAGTTACACAGAGCAAAGATTACTTTCAGTGCTACACAGTTACAGAAGTCCCATTCTAATCCATGAAATTTGATCATTCTTAGAAGTTCTGTTAGAACTGAAAGTACTGCTACATGATCCATGACCTCAGGATCCAGTCCTGTGGCTTTAATTCTAATTGAAATTATACTATTGATTTATTAGGAGTTTGAACCATACTCTAGATCTTGGGACGTTGCAAATAACAGTTTGTGAATAAAGAATTTTGTGAGCAGCATTTCCACTGCCTAATGTACCATTTCTCACGTGCATGTTAGGGAGACTTGTAAATGCCTCAACTTTGGCTGAGAGTGCGATCACTTCTTCTTCTAGACTAAACCGTTGCGCAAAATACAACCTGGAGATGGATCTGAAAGACAAGTTCACAGCTTTGATGATTGACAGTTACTGTGCTAGCTTGACAAACAACACTCCTGATGTCGGATACCCTGATAAAACAGTGAAAACAGGAGGAAAGTAAGTGGTTATTTAACTTAATGGATATACATTAATTATACTGCTAGGAAATGAACCATTGCAGTAATAGCAAGATTAAAGTAACTGTGTGTAAGACAGACTAGCTGTTCATCATTGTTCTGTTGTAGCTATGTATTTTTTTTATACACTGGTGAAATGAACCACAATAATCATATTTCCATCGAATGGCTGTTCATTGGAAGTTTTTCAGGCTCACAGATAGCTATAGTAAATTTCTCACATGGCTTAAACCCAGAACAGATTCCCTGATGTAACTTCCTTTCCTCTCCCATGGTGCCTAGGCAGGTCAAATGCTGGACTGAGGCAGATGAGGTGTGAGGTTAATTAATCTGTCCAGTATGCAGATTTTGTGTGAATTAGTGTGAATGGTTTAGATGAAGAAATACCTACTCCAAAACAGGCTAGCAAGAAGAAATAGGCTAAGTAGCAAGCTGACACACTTGGAACACCAACAGACTGCCAGCTCTTACCACTAGCACTTGTTAGTATCCATCAGCAGGCTGTGTAACTCAGACGACACACAGAACAGCATTTGCTGCTATACACAAATAATGATTACAGGTTTATATAGATACCCAGTGAAACAAAGAAGTCTCTGAGGGACTTCACAGAGACCTGCCTACCAGCCACTAGTTTACAGATACCACTCTCCCCTTCCGAGGATGGGCTTTCCAACTATTACTGGAAGTGACTATGTAGGGGTGTCCTGTGAGCACAATTAATGTGTGCATAGTAACTTGGTGTTAATAATACTAGCTGAATTGTATTACTAGTAACACCTTCATTGATGAAAGATGTTACAAGAAATATTAGTTATTATGTGTGCGCCTACTTGTCCATATCTTTCCTCCCTTTTCCTGCTACAACTCAATCTCTTATCAGGAAACAAAAATAATAACTAAGTTGTTCTGAGATTGTAGCAAAATAATTTTTTTTTTTTTTTACACTCATGCTTGGCTTGTGGAGTAATTATAGATTAATGAAATCGCAGATGCTGCCATTCTTTTATTTTGAATCTCTTTCAGTTTTGTTAGCCCCGAAGACTGGAAGTATTTCTCAAACATAAATGTTGAAAAGGCTGACAAGCAGAGAAACAATTCAGTGGCACTAAGGGTGCTGATTGACAGCATCCTCTCCCAGACAGCGAATGACATGTGCAAGCAACGTGAGATGGTGAATATCGCATTTAGAAATAGAGTGAAGGAAGTCAGTGATGCCAAGCACAAGCTAGAGACACTTCTTGCAGTGGTAAGTTGTAGATCATCGGTGAAAAGATAAAAACAACGAGCTTTGGTTATCAACCAGTTTTCTCAGTCCAGTGTAATGAGGTGTCTTGAGCTACTGTGGTTAAGAATTTTACCTTTACAATGCTGGCAACAGCTGCAACATTCCCCCTGGTCCCAGTTTCTTTTAACAGTCATTTTAGATTTCATTTACTTACCTATATGTGCACTGCTATTAACATGAATTTCTTGAATCAGTCAATCAATTGAAGTATTCTGGTAGACCTCACTGAAGTCAGGATTTCCCTTGTGATTTTTAGATACGTAGGGCTGCTACAGGTTTTTTGCAATTGTGCTATAAGAGCTTAATGGCTTATAAAATCAGGGCCAGCGTGTTTGAAATTCAATACATGAAAACTGTGCTTGAGTTCTAAAAGGTAACCACTGAACTTAAAATTATATTGGCTCCTCTCTAATCATAATCTTGGACAACCTTTGTGAAAATCTGTTGATAAAATAACACCTTAACATAATGAGCGTTATTACTGCGATTACTGTTATAGCTGCACTGTAGCTGTGCTTTCTTCTGTTGGATTTGTTAAAGGTGATGGAGGAGACTGCCTCACAGGAGATGAACATTGTAGCCTTAAAGAAAGCAATTGCTGATAAAGAAGGACCTGTTAAGGTGGCTCAGACCCGCTTGGAAGCAAGAAACCATCGCCCTGGTGTGGAATTATGTTATGACACAGTGCAGAATAGGTTGATGAGTGAAGTTCAAGAGATTACAAACAATATTCAAAGGCAAGTGGAAATGATGAAAAAGTGGGAAAATCTGTGGTACAGATTATTTGGTTAATTAAATAGTCAAAGTAACATTGGATCCTAGCTATTCTCCATGAAATTTTGGGACATGCTTTTTCCTTAAGAGTAGCACACTTTAAAGGATGCTGCATGGATATTGTCTCATTTTGAATCCCTGTCCTTGTTTTTTCACTTGGAATTATTTTTGTATATGACAAAATATCTTTGTACTCTCAACTAACTTCTGGCTGTATTTTCCCTGTTAGGTTAAAGGACACACTGGCACTGGCTGAAACAGAGCTGAAAGGTCTGAGACGTCGACAGCTTTCCCTGGAGGAGGAGATCCAGAACAAGGCAGATACGTTATACATTGATGAAGTGCTGTGCATGCCAATGAGAGAGTCTGTTTGCATTAACAACTTTTGAAGCCACATTACTGGACAGCTCATGCTGAGATTTTTATTGACAAACTCCAAATTCATTGATTTGAATTAATGCTGTCCACATTCTAGATGTGTGAGGTAACTAAAACAGATGTAGTATTTACAGCTAGCACTGTGCTCTAGAATGCCTGATGAAATCTCCAACTTGTCAATAAAGCTCCAGAATAAGGAGTTATGCTTTCCATGTTATCTCAGGTACAACCAATTTTGCCATTGAGAGGTGTAGAAGTTGCTAGAGCAGGAGGTCTCTCACAAGGCACTGCTAGGTGGTCAAGTGGGAGTGTTGACTGCCAGGACTAGTCACAGTATGTTTTTTTTTCTGCTGAAGAACTGGGCACAGAGTACATTAAACTCAATGGGAACTAGGGAATGGTGATGCAGTGGAATGGAGTACCTGACTCCATCTGAGTCAAGAACAAGCTGAGGTAGATTTGGGGCTAATTGTTTCCTCACTCCATGGCTCAGTTTTCCTATTTGCAAAATGGAACTAAACAGATGGGCCTCATTAATAAGATATTTGAAACTCTGCAATGGGAAGTACTGAATGAAGACAAGGGCCATTTTTTTTTTTTTTTTTACTAGAGGTGCCTACAAAGGCTGAGAAGGAGCTCACTGCTGCTTCTGGTTCTGGTGAGGGAAAACAAAAAAAAAAGGCAATAAGTGATTCTGGAGACATAGGAGACTGGTTGGTTCCCCAATCCAACGTTTTAATCCAAGGCACAGTAAAACTGTCCTTTGCATATGGTCATATCTCCCTTTCAGAGGCATGCTGACAAGACTCAGTTCTCTTACTAATGCCATCAAAAGGATTTGTTCATCATTTGCAGAAGTAACTCCTTTTAGCTTTACGGCACTGGATAGGTGGTGACAAAATAGTTAAGCTCTGAGTCAATCAGATTCTTGAACTTCTCGTAAATATTGTGCAGCAGCCGCTCCTCCTCATTGGTCTCCTGTCGGGATGTGTAAATCCTGACCTGTGAGCATGAATGGTGGTCATGTCTCTCAGATATGTGAAGCAGTCTCAGTCCATTAAAGCTCATGGCAAAAGTAAGCCTTTGTTAGTACTGAAGAATATAAAGAAGCCAAATTCATAGAATAAAATCCTAAAAATCACTTATAGTTTTCACTCTAAACTGAGTGAAAACTATGACTCATCTCCTGCCAAAGAATTTTTGGGAAGGGGAAGGTTCCTTTTACCCTCAAGGTTGATGCATTCTTGGAATATGCATAGCTCTGCATCTAATGCATTTAGAATCCAGCAAGCAAAATTGTATGACAGCATGGTTTACACCAGCTGCGTTTGTGGTGTGGACCACGTTCAGTACAACATCCCTTTTTGGTGAGATGTGTTTATATCTTTTGTTTAATGAGATTCAACTGCCATGCTTCAGTTTAAGCTTAGATCCAAGTACCAGGTAAGTACCTGGGTGAAACAGACAATCCCTAGCTTAATAAAGGAGGTGACAGAGGGGACCCATAGACTAGCGGAGTCCTGAGGAATGGTTGGTGCTGGTTATCAAATTTACATAATATTCTGTAATATTCGTACTTATGGCCTAGTAGGTTGTAAAGACCATTTCTGAGTGGTTCTCAGGATTATTATAATGCTAAAACATTATATAGGAAAAGTAGTTATATTAACCTTTCCTTCTCTAACCTTACTGCAGGATTATGGGGACCTCAGCATTTCTCTGGATATGGAAGAGAGGAAAGTAGATAATGGGAGTTTTGAAGCACAGTGTCTTACCTTTATTGTAGTCAAACAGCATTTCCTTTCTGCACGATTATGTAGCAACCTTTCCATAAAAGTGACACTAAGAAATGCCCAGACTTTCAGAAAATACAACTTCCTGCATGATAAGATAAGCTGCAGCAGCTCATCATCCAGCAGCTCATTGTCATTGTGTACTTCAAGGGTTAATTGCTTCAAAAAGAAAGAACATGGTCAGTACTACAAAACAAAGCTTGCACTAGCTAGACTTCAAGTGTTTCCCAATTTTACCAACAGAAGTGACTGGCAGCAGATCAGCTGTGTATCTTGACGTTAGCAGAGAACCGTTTTTTTATTATGACAAAAATATATGCTCCATTCTCCCATAACTATTCTTCCTGTGTACATTGCATACCATCCTAAGAGACAGATGACTACCAGTGGGTGCTATACCCACAGCTCATGCCACTATACTATTTTGCATACCAGAAGTAATTCAAGATAAAAAGCAAATCCAAAGCCAATTTCTAGAAAGCTTTACAGATCTGAGATGTCTATTGGAAACTCTGCAAAGCATTAGGTTGTAAAGAAATCTGTCAGTAACCATCAGTTTTAAGGCCATGTGCCTCCCTGAGGCACATACAGACTTGATGCTCATTTATATGGGTCAGCTGTTGAATACCTTTCATGATACATCCTTGATGATGCCAAAATGCTTTGACTGAACAGCTTTCCTACAAAAATAGTGCTTTCCTGACTGAAGGTTCCTTTTGTTCACAGCTGGCTTTACAACCGTCAGTATTTTTTGAGTGTTTTAGCATTTCATGAGGGCAACCTGACATAAGCAACATTTGTAAAGAACAGCATAATGGACATTATAACTGGACAAGGACAATCAGTTGAACTGAACTGTATAGTTGGTACACTGTAATGGCTAACTCCTACTGCCTATACTACTTTGCTTAGCTTTCTGCAGTGAGTTGTCATGACTGCTTGCCTTACCTGCAGCACATGCCAGTAGGCTGGGAGGATGTTGGTGATGGTAGGTCTCATTATCCATTCTGGGTCTCTGAAATAGCAGCTCCGTAAACTGATGCTCCTGACTGGGATCTCCACTAGCAGGATCCTGGCTAGATGATCATGCTTCATGACTCTTTCAAAGTAGAAGTTCACATTCAATTTTGGGGCTCTTTTGGCCAAGTTGGCCCATGACATTCCCCAGACCACTTGCCCGTGAGGGTCATGGATATGACATTTGATATTCAAGGTGCACAGGGAATGAGCGCTTTCCTTGCTCAGAATGTCCAGCAGTTCATCAGAAACACAGTTATAATTGAAAGTTAGGATAACCAGGCTGTGGAACTTGGACATAGTACGGTGGAACAAGGTGCTGCTGTAGACAGGAAGATGAAGACTGAAGAAATCCTCGATGTTTATTTCTGATATAAAGCTTTTATTAGTCAGGCAGCTCAGAGAATTCAGAAGCTCACAGCCTTCTTCCAGGGTTACTCTTGCTCCTTTTAAGTTGAGATAATTAAGCTGTTTGCTCATTCTTTTCAGAAAGGTACATAAGTTCTTGATAAACTGAGCCCTGACTGTGTTTCTCCAAACCGAGCGGTCTAATTCCAGATGCTTGATGCTCAAGGACGCCAGGCGACAGTTACACTTACCCAAGTGTGAGAGAAGGCCTCTCATAGACACTTGAAATTTTCGGGTAAAGACAGTACTGCAAGGATGCAATAACTTGACTTCAAGGTGTTTCAAATACTTGCCAAATTTCTTGGTATACCACAGTGCAGTTTCAAATTCAAATGTACGTGTCCTTGATGTTTGGCCATTGAATGTGATGGTTCTGGTTTTCCAGAGGGATCCTGAGTACATGGCCTGATTCCAGTTTTTACAGACTAATGCCGCTCGAGATCTGTCCTTGTCATCTAACCAATGGAAGACATGCCTCAGACAAACATCAGGTAAATATGCCCAGAAGCTCTGCTCAAGGTCACCGTCATCATCCATTGAAGAAACACTTCTGGACAACACTTTGGAGTGCAGAACAAAACCTAGATGTAGGAATTTGCTGGCTAAATGTCTTGTAATTCCCAACAGAACAGCCTTTGAAGCAAACAGCTAGAAGTTGCCTTTTTTACATCCCAAAGTGATAGTCCTTTCTTTGCCTCTGTACTCAAGTTGTCAGGATCCAAGTTCTTGTGTCTAAACTATTGTCTAACCTAAATCAAAAGAGAAAAACGAGTAAAAAGCAATCATAGTAAGAGCATAGGACGCATCATTGAACATTTTGGCTTCTTGTCTGACTAAACAGGGATATGGCATGATGATAGAGAAGTTGTTGCAATTGATAATGGTTTGGGGCCTGATACCTAGTGTTCTGGGCAGTACAGAGATGAACAATAACCTGCGCAAAAGCAGTGCAAATGACCATTCTTAGACCTTCAGAGTACTTTGTCAAGAAAACCTGAGGTAGTACCCTGCCATAGATGAAAGTACAATCCCTGTTGAGTGGAATAAGCACTATAAGCTGTTCTATCACTTTGCTTAAGCAAGATGTTCAGCCATTTTCCTCCAGTGGACAGGAAGAAGGATATATAACAGTAAAATATGGGAGAAAATAATCATACTGCAAGAAATTACTAGTTCAACTCTCAACACTAGACCCTAAGTATTCAGCTCCCTGAGAACCTTTTCAGATCTGACTGATAGTTTCCCACCTGTCTTCATGAGTGATTTTCTGTACCTCCTCCTGCCCCTCCTTCCCCCATGTTCAGTCATTGCCGTGAAACAAAGAGGCAACCTTTGTGACATCACAACTGAATTTATGCTAGGGCAAACAAAGCTGACTTGAACCAAGTTAGCTGGGCTGAGGTGAAGACACTGGAAAAGAAAGACTTGCTTGGTCATCTCAGAAACAGAAAAATACAGGTCACAATCTATAGACATAGGTGCAGGCTATATGTTTGGTATTATCACTTTAAACCACCTGAATAAATGAACAAGCAACTGAGCAGTAAACATCCAAATAGGGAAGCAATGCATTCCATATTTCTTCATTTATGAATTGCAAACTTCAGTTGTGAAATGCAAATTACCTTCCACGTACCTGTTAGATGCTTGCTTTCACAAGACCTTTTATACAGATCGAGGTACCAGTTGCCTCCGCCAACAGCCATGCATGGGGAAAATTTGCATTTTGTTAGTACTTCTGCAGTGAGGCGAAAACTCAGAATACAGGTACTTCCTATCGTAGTGCACATATTACCATGTTCACTTGACAAATCACTGCTAAACTCTTGGGAATTAAATTTAAAAAACAAAACAAAACAGAAAAACAGCTAAGGATAGTGATCTATATGATCTACCCCAAAAATCAAGGCCCAATTGCTGGCATGACCAAAAGACAAAATAACTAAAAATTAGGTGATGCCAATCTTTAAACAGTCTATCTTTCCTCCTTTGCATGAGAAGTTTCCTTGGTGTAGTAGAAATGCTGAACAGCCTGAAGCAGTGATGGAGCACCTGGTGGGAAGGCAGGGCCAACCCAGGGTAGCTCATGCGCATGCAATGTACCTGAATGACCAGGAGGGCTGTAGCCATGATCCATCTCTTACCTAGAGCTCATTTAAGGGTTGGCAATGGAGGTGAGGTTATCTTGCTGGAGATCCCTTCCTGTGGCTTTTCAAAGGCAAGCAGCTTTTTTTTTCTCCTTTGTTTCTGTGACTGCTGCATCTAGGCTTGTTCTTGTTCACTGCAGCTAAAGACTTTGCCACCTTACTATTATTGCTGCACTTTCCATTATCTTGTAGTGTTACACTCAGTGTAACAAAGTTGTAATGGATTAAGATAATGGGTACCATAAGAAGATGAAAAAACGTAGGTCTCTTGAGAGCCTGTTTACAACTGCAAGGGCAGTTGTAATAGTTCTAATTTCATTATCAGGCTTACAAGGGCAGACTGCCCAATTCAACTTTGCCTTGCTGTTTCCCTTTTGGATTAGGGCTATTCCGTCACACTATTTCTACATTAGCGTGCACCCTCTGTTCTATTAGCACTGTGCCTTTTCCTAGCTTCTTTCTCCCTTGATACAAAAATGCCAACTCAAAATCTTATCTTTCAGCAATCATCCTTATTTAAGTGCTCTTAAGTCATGGGGCTGTGATTACTACCTCACCACCCTCGTTATTTAGGACTTGTGACATCCCTCACCCCACAAAGAGCTTTGTTTTTAGTGTTTTTTAATTATTGTTGGCCTGTGTAGATTTGAGAGGAATCTTAAAATACAGTGTTTCAAACCGAATATTGCAGACAAAAGGAACCTGAAACCTTTCCTACGTAGATGGAGGTTGGAGGCAAGGGGATGTACACTGGGACAGTTACAGATTTGTTGTGCCTCTTCCTATCTGGAAGCCTTAAAGTGAATTGGTAGGAAGAAAGAAGAAAGCAAAGTAATGTACATGGCTGTAATATGTAGAAGTATATTCCTATTAATAAGGAATTATTTACTGAGACACATTTGCTTCTACTGTAACATATGAATGCAAAGGGGTACAAATGCCAGAAAATGCCAGTGGAACCTTTAAAAAAACCTGTAGTGTTTTAGAAGTCATAGAAAATGTGCTTACAAATCAAAGCACTGTCAATGGGCTGTGGCTCTAGGATAATCGTTAGCTGTGCATGTGTGTCTAGGAGTCAGCTGCTGAGTTGGAAGGCAGAAGAACACTGGGAGGGTGGGGAGGGGGGGGGAAGTGGAAGCTGCTATACCTCTTTCCAAAAGTAATTCTGCAGGTAAAAGTGTTATATAGATAAATGTTCTACGCAGAATCCAGTGGATGACTCCACTGCTTCCCAGGAAGGCTGTTCCAACACCTGGCTGCTCTTTCTGAGACGGCGTTTCTCCCAGTACCCGAGCGATCTTGTTTTGTCTAGGGCAGGACGCTGATTCGCTGGAGGACAGCCCACGTGGGTTTTGGTCCAGCGCCGTGCAGCGCCGTGCAATCTACGTCTCTGTTTCCTCCAGCTGCAGAAGACAGCGGGCGGCGTCATCTGAAGCTCGCAGTCAGCAGCACAGCAGCGAAAAGCAAGAACTTAAAAGCTCATAACGGATGGTCAGAAACAACAATGGTCACGTGGCCGCCGACTTCTGCGCAGCACCCGCCGCTGTGTTGCAGAGTCGCTCCCGCTGCTCGTCGGGACGAACCGCCGCCGCCGCCGCCCCTTCACCTTCACTTTTACCTTCCCCTTCACTTTGCTCTCCGTTCCCGCGCTCGTCGCGGCGGGCGACGCTGGCGCGCGGCCACCTCGCAGCCTAACGGCCACCGCGCTTCAGAGGGGCGGCAGCCAATCAGAGAGGAGGCGGGGCGGGATTTGAACGCGGCGGCCGAGGCGGCTCTTGTCTGGCGGCGGACTGTGCCGGGTCGTTCCCTGCGTACGAGGGGAGGAGTCCGGTCTCCTCCGGCCGGTATCCGTCGCCTTTACCGCCCTTACGGTGGTTACAACCGTTCGTTGCGGCAGCTCGCGGTGCAGGACCGGCTGTGCGGGAGCGACCGGCGGGGATAAACAGTGCTTGACAGCACCGATTAACCAACAGTAACATCACCTCTTAGCAAAGAAGCGGGATAAGGTACGGGGTAGTCGGTTAACTGACAGATTGCCCGATTACAAGCTTTTCCTTGCTGCTACATGCAAAAATGCACTGAAGATGTTAATGCCCTGGACGTTTTTGGATATAAAGGTTTTCATTAACTTCTTGTGCTCTGAGATAAGTAAGGCCACTTCTGAGAGGTGGGGGCTACTTAGGAAACGAGATTTAATAAGGAATATATGGGGAGTTTTGTAATATTTAATGTAACAATGGCAGAAGTCTCCCATGTTTGGTTTTTTGGGGTTTTTTTGTTTGTTTTTTGATCCACAGTATGTCTAATTCTTAATGAAACAGCAGTGAATGTCTAACTCTTAATTCAGATTGCTAAAATACATTTGCATTTCAGTTGCTTTTCGGAAGTAATAGCAGTATATTTTGCTAGTGAGCTCGTGAAAATTAGGAATTTAGAATACATAACACTTTTATGGATCGTTGTAAGTAATGGGCATTTTAGCCCTTCTTGCTTTTCTTCTGTCACTAGAAATTGTTGTCCACTTTTTGACTTGTCACGGTTACAGCTATAGATAAGTGTAAGTCAGGAGACAGCAGGAGCTCTGTAAGCTTGCCTGGGAGTAGAAGATTTTTAATGAAGCCAAAACTTTTGTGTGAGACCTTGGCTTAACTTGCAGTTAAACTCTGTTCTACTTTACAAGATCGAGTCTCACAGTTTACCAGGACTGATGTCCTGGAAATCAAACAAATGAGAAGACACATACATACAATGCCCACAGACATACATAAGTAGCTGTAGGAAAATTGCTCTAATGTTTCTTCTTATTCTCACTGTTTTAGAAATAAGGTTGACAACAGAAACAAGATGGCGTCTATGCTTCAAAATGTTAAGTCAACAATGGGCTGGCAGAAACACCTGCTTTTAAATGACTATGATGAGAATAAGAGCCCTGTGCCAGACAAATTCAAGAGAAAAGCTTCTTTCAATTCTCTTAATACTATTCGCATGTCTCTAAGAAAGCGAATACCATTAAAGCAAGTGGAGCTGAATTTCCATGAGACACCGCTTTGGGAAAACATGGAAGCAAGCAAGATGAACCAAGTGCTCCGAAGTATTACAAAAACAGCAAGAAATGCTTTTGGAACAGTGTCACAGGTACTTTGTCTTTGCAGTGGCATGTAGGTAGTGTCTATTTTTTGTTTCAATTTCCGCACAAAGATTTCTGAACTTTCATGTACTCCTTATAGTTTATCTTCTGTACTGCACAACGTAGTGGTCGGCTCACAAAACATAAAAAACTATTGGAGGGTGTCCAAAGGAAGGCTATAAAGATAGCGAAGGGTCTGGAAAGAAAGACATATGAGTGGCTGAGGTCACTTAAGTTTGTTCAGCATAGAGAAGGGGAGGTCTCATGGCAGCCTACAGTTTCCTCAAGGAAGCACAGAGTGTCCCTGCTGAGTTCTGCTCTCTGATGACAGTAAAAGGCATGGAGCTGCATCAGGGAGGGTCAAGATGGGGTTGGGGAAAGATTCTGCAACAGAGGCTGATGGGAATGAAAGAGGCTCCCTAGGGCAGTGGTCACAGCTTCTAGTTACTGGAGCTCAAGAAGCATTTGTACAGGGTTTCAGTTTTGAATGGTCCTGTCCTCTCTGTGGGTCCCTGCCAGCTCAGGATAGCCTATAATTATATGAACAAGTAGAAATTTTATTATCCTTGCTAGGTAACTCTTGCCTTATTATCTGGATAAATTATGGCTATGGCAGAACAAGAAAGCGAGAAGTAGCAACATGGGAAGTAATTTAATCAAAACCTTTTCCCTTATTGCATTTCATCATGTAAGATAGAGCAGCCCTCATGAGGAAGAATGTGGGTAGACTGCCATTGCTTGCAAATAGTTGTTTCTGAGAAAGGTGTAGCTTTATATATAAATTGTTTTTGTACCCACACTATTTATTAGGATGTTCTTCCAAATTGTCAACATAATTTGGTATGATAAAATCCAGTAGGTAGTAGTATGTTAGCAAACTGAAGTTTGTATTGTTCTTCCTGGTGGAAGACTTTAAGTGTACTTCAAGTTCATCGATGTGTATTAAGAAGCCTGGCTCTTTCTTGCACAGAATTAGCAGGTGTTTTTCTTCTCAAGCATGCAGAAGTCCTTAACAAGTTCCAAGGATTAGGGAAGCAAATGATCTAACCCAAGTCGGTACACAAGAAAAGCATTCATGCTAGACTAAACCTGATATGAGAGTGAAAGCTAGGGATTCAGCTCAAAGAGGCTTCCTCATCTTTGTGGTCCCAAACAATAGATTGATTGATTGATTTAGCTTAATATGTCTAACTGATGCATCTTTCAGAAAATACAGAAGACTTGCCAAAGCCCACTACATTCAACTGCGACCTTTCCAGCTGAAGATAGCTCTGCAACTGGTTTTTCCAAGAAAAGAATAGTGCAAACACCATGCCTCAGTGTGAACAGTGTTACTGCAGCTACTAGTTCCAAATGCACTCCGAAGTCCAGCAGAAGATTCTTGCTTGGGCCAACAAGGGTGTCAGAACATAAAGAATTGAGGGGTTTCCCATCCTGGCATGGTGAAGATACTGTCCCACTCTTGAGATCAAGGAGAGCATCGGCAGCACTGAAGAGCCTCTATTTGTCACCTATTCCTGCCAGCAGAAGAATGTAAGCCACGTTCTTTTGTAAACCTTATTGTTTGTTTGTTGTTGTTATGACTGCAGTATCTCGTACGATTAAAGGCAAGATGAAGGTTGTTAACCTATTCCACTGAAATGATCTACTACTAGAAGATTTAAATTCTTAGTTGCACATCCCTGCATAGAAAGCTTACAGTCAGAAACAGACTGTAACAAACAGTATCTGACTCAAGATCACAGAATCAATCACAGAATAGCATGGGTGGTAGGACATGACCTTAAATCACTTAATTCCAACTCCCTGCCCTGCTGTGGGCAGGGTTACCACCCACTAAATCAGATTGCCCAGTGCCCCATGCAGCCTGGCTTCAAGCCCCTCTAGGGCATCCACAACTACTCCAGACAACCTGTTCAGTGCCTCATCACCCTTTGAGTAAAAAACTTTATACTAATATCTTAACTAAGAGAGGGGGACACTTAGATTAAAACCATTCCCCCTTCTTCTATCAATATCTACCCATGTTAAAAGCCTGCCTCCCTCCTGTGTCTATAAGCTCCCCTGAAGTACTAGAAGTGAGGTGTCCTCAGACAGAGCCTTTTCTTCAGACTGAACAAGCCCAGATCCCTTGCTTTTCTTCACTGGTGAAGTGCAGCCCTCTAATTATCTTTGAGGCCTCTAGACCTGCTCCAACAGCTCAATGTATTTCTTGTGTTGAGGGCCCCAAGCCAGGATTTGTTGAGGGCCCCAAGCCAGACTCCAGATGGGGTCTTAAAATGGCAGTGTAAAGGGGAACAGTCACCTCCTTTGCCCTGCTGGCCGTCCCTCTTTTGTTGCACCCCAGGAAACAGTTGACCTTCTGGGCTGCTAGCGCATGCTGTTGGTTCATGTTGAGCTTTTTATCCATGAAGATACCAGATAACATCTCTTCAGGAGTGCTCTCAATGAGTTATTTTCCCAGTCTGTACACATCCTCAATCCAAGTGCAGCACCATGCATTTGGGTTATTGAATCCTATGATGTTCATGGGGGCTCACTTTTCAAGGTTGTCCAGGTCCATCTGGACCGTTCCTTCTTTTGTATCAGCTTCACCACTCAACTTCGTGTTATTAGCTGATTTGCTGAAGGTACACTCAATTCCACAATCCAGATCACTAATAGCGATGTTGAAGGTCCTAAGATGGACTATTTGGGGGTTAGCCAAGGATATAGAGCCAATGACTACAACTTACTGTCTGCAACCATCCAACCAATACCTTATCCACTGAATAGGCTTGGGCATTGCCACCTACTCAGTCTGTCCACTTTAATCTTTACTAATGACAATTCTGCTTCCAGAGTGGAATTTGACCATGAGTTGGAACTGGTCTCTTCAGGGATTTGCCAAGTGAAGCATCTTTTCTGGGCACCTGATGATGGTATTGTGAAAGACAAGAGGTAAATACTGTTAAGTATCCCTCATCTCAACTCCTGGTAATAAGCCACCTCTTGCTTAAACATTACGGTCTAAGTGATTGCTCTGACTCAGGATGATGAAAAGCTGTAGAACTTTATCAACTGTAACACAGAGCCTTTCTTTTTTCAAGATACCTGTGCAGATTAAATCAGCAGTTGGATGTGCAGATTTTAAAACATTAGATTCTCTCCTTGTCTTTGGGTTTCTTGTTGAGGAAGTCTGACCCAGTCAGACCCCAACTGTGACCTTGTATGAGAGCAGTACCTCCTTGCCTCTGTGTAGAAGAGCTGTCAGTCTAAATATGTTGAAAACAAAAAACAAACAAACCAAAAATCAAACTCTAAACCACTGACCACTTATCTGCATTGGTGTCTGCACATGTGTAAGAAATTTTCTTGTTAGGTAACTTTATGTTCACAAATAGTTAATGGTAACCATACCTCAAAATTTAGAGGATGCAGAAGTCTCTTGTACAAAACCTCATTTAATCCAAGTGGTGATAGTCTGCTGTGTTTGTAGAGGTTATGTCACGCCGAATTAGATGTTCAGTCAGTAAAAACTAAAGGTGAAGAATTACAACACAGAGCATTTCCCAAAACTCCTTCCTCTTAGAACAGTTAATGTCAAGCACTCAGAAATTGTCAAGCATCTAAAATCCTCTGGGGAGGGCTCAGCATTAAGTACTTTTGTCTACAAAGAGATAAAGGCATACAATCCTGTATAATTAAAAAAATAAAATTCAACTTCTACTAATGGAACCATTTTTAGATAACTGTAAGTTTAGTCCTATCAAGTTAGTAATAATATATATTGAAAATTCACTAAATATTCTTCCATCTGTTTGTGATATGACAGTTTCTCTCATTTGTAACTGAAGATAATATCAAACAGGTAAAGTAAATATTTGACATGTATCTACAAGGAGAAAATCTGCTGTTTGGAGAGCAAAAGACACATGAATTCAAACTTATTTAAAACTTTAGTGTGTGGAATCAAAAGGTTCTTCCCTCATATTTGTTGTGGTTTCTATAGCACACTGTTGCACAGTTGCAGAACTTAACCTTTATATTGTGGATTTTTGCACGTGGATTAGTTAAATTTTCTGACGTAAGCCATAAGTTAGGCTTCTATGCAAGCAACAGTTTTCCTCATCCTGTATGAGAAAATTGCTGGTACTGATGTCTTTGTCTCTTGACTAAAATCACAAAGCACTACAGAACAAACTATTACCCTAAACAGTCTAATTGTTGTGGAACAAGGTCAGCCGGTGGATGGGCCTGAGCAATTGCACAAGAATTGCTAGATAACAACAGCTGAAGTGAACCACGGAACGGGATGTGATAAAGTGCCTTGCTAAGTGTCCCATGATGACATGATTTATTGAAGGGAGGACTCTGAGTGGGAAAGGGCATGTGCGCATGGGGTTGCGTTATTGGGTGTATGGGATGAGCCTGTGCAGAAGCCATGCCGGTATATAAGCAGTGTGATGCAGCGGTAAATCAAGAGCAGGCTCCATGGCGTCCATGATTGCGTCTCTCTCTGGATGGGGTCCGGTCCAGAAATGGGACCAGACCAGACAGGGTCAGTTGTCAGAAACTACACTAATTCTAGTTTGTTTTTTTGTTTTGTTTTTTTCTCTCTCGCATTGTCTCAGTAATTAATACAGTGATAACAAATGTAGTTGATGTATGCATTGTTAGCATTTTTAAACACAATAATTGTACTTAAGTGAATAGGAATAGTAATTCTTTGTACTATGTTTCTGAGCATCGCTTCTAGTGTCAACTCATTGCACCGTTACTTGATTTGCTATGAATATGTCACAAGAGCCTCAATTACCTTCACTGTGATCTGCATTGTGAGATTAACACAATGTCCAATGCTTAAAAGGAGCTGATAGTCAGGGCAGAGAAAGACTTCTAATGTGGTCTGGTAGTGACAGGACAAGGGGGAACAATTTTAAACTAACGGAATGGGAGGTTTAGATATTGGGGAAATTTTTCACACAGAAGGGGGTGAGACATTGGAATAAGTTGCCCAGAAAAGTTGTGTATATTCCATGAGGCATTCAAGGCCAGGTGGATGGAACCCTAGGCAACCTAATCTAGTACCTGATTTAGAAGCTGGCAACCCTGCTATGGTGTGGGAGTTGGAACTGGATTGTCTTAAAGGTCCCTTTCAACCCAAGCCACTGTATGATTAATACCTTTGCATTTGAAGTATTTCTTTTGTTCAAAGGGGATGTTATACTGTGTTGTATGTACATATGTCTCTGATGTTGCAGGCCAACAACATAAAATAGGAGGCATTAGTTTTGGAGCAATCCACTATTATAACTACCATTATTTGCTATTATAATACAGGTATTCTGTTCAATGAAGTTTACTAGGCATTTGACACATGTACTTTACTTAAACAAATGCTACTTAAAAAAAACAATTAACAAGCCTTTTTTGATGAGTGACTCATAACTGAATGTTGACTTTCAAACTGGAACAAAGATTTCTCAAGCTTCAAGAATTCAACAGCCGTTTCTGTAGTAGCAGTTTTGGAATTTCCTTTCTACTCTAAGCTGAACCTTCAAACAAAAGAGTCATTCAGACAGTTTTCTGTACAGTGACTTTTAAAATGCATATGTAATTTTGTAAAAGTGGAACAGCTAAAATTTTAATGATATTAAGTATAAATGTAGGAAACAGTAATGTTTGGTTCTGATTTAAGTACTGATTTTAATACTCATTCCTGATTTCAATTTTTCTTGTTAAATGAAATTTATTAAATAATGAAATAATTAGCAGGCTCTGGAAACATGAAAACATCCCGGCCTTCAGATGACTGGTGAGAGCTTCAGCTTGTGTTATTTTTTGTTGTTTTTTTTTAGCAAACTAAACCAAATAAGCAAAACACCCATTGCCTTTGTAAATGGAACAGTAGTTATTCTTTGTACGTACTGAGATTGCTTCGATACATTTTTTTACAAGGATGGTGTCTCATTATTGAAGTATCTTCTCCTACTACTTTTGAAAAGATAGGGCGGTTGAAGTTCACAGGTTGACTTCTATTCACAAACTGAAGTTCTACTCTAGATGGTCACCCATACTAAACAGCTCGTATACTGTTTTTACTTGCTACCACAACATGCCAATGATGATCTAAGACTTTCAATACCGTTGATGAGAAGAGCCAGGAACACTGTTTGCTTAAAGGCAAGGAAGGTTTTATTTGATTAATATAAGATTTTAAAAACCAGCTCACATCAAAATCTATACGAGTTGTAGAAATCTTACTGCTTATTTCATATTAAGAAATGCATTATTGTACATTTTTGAATCTTTACAAGGCAGCCATAAGAAATATAAACATTTGTCACCAGATAGAACCTTCTCACTGACAAACAATATTTAAAAGTTTACACTCAATAAAACTATAGACTGAAAGAAAATATACAATTTCAAGTTTACTAATAGGAATTCAGTTCTAAGTGGACCATCCTTTCCCCTCCCCAACAAATAGAAAAATATATTATGGAAACAGCTTGGGGTTCTGTGAGAGGGCTGCCACTCTGGCCTCCACACCAGAGGTCCCAGAATTGGTAACCCTTAGAGGCTACAAGTTTTAAGTTAAGTAGTAATCTCTGTTAACCCATTTCTCAGCAGATCATTGTAAACCTGTTTCTTCCTCTCCTTCCTCCTCTCCTCCTCCACTTGAGTTCTATACAACCTTATAAATTAATCTGCCAAAATTTTCTTCATGCTCCTCCACCCTCCAAACAATGATATGAAATTTTAAAGGTAGCTTATTGGGTTAAATTAAAATAGAAAAACTTTTATCCCATTACCTTGGGCTTAATTTAAAAGGAAGGAGAGAGGGAATACCAATACCTTACTTGGATCGCAGAGTCCATGGCACAGGATTCTAGCTGCTCAGGGACATTTCCTGTTTCTGAAGCAAAAGAGATCTCTTCATCCAGAAAGGTGTGTTATTACCTTTTTTTTTTCTTTTTCTTTTTTTTTTTTTTTTCCCCTTAATGAATTTTAGGACCATAAATAGAAACTTAAAGATACAATTGAACAATTAAATAGAATTGAAGTCAAATCACCTTGTTAAAACCACAATTTCTATGGACGCTATGAACATAGATCATAAAGAATCACTGCTCTCACAGAAGCTGAGGAAGAAAGCTGGAAATGTTTGTGCTTAGGGAATTCTATCTCCTACCAACTCCAGAAGAGAACAAAAAGTGCTGCTTTCTCCCCTGCATGACTGAAATGAACACTTCAATGCAGAAATCTTGATTTAAGAGCTTGTATTTTGAGCTGAAACCAGAAAAAACTACGAAACTGCATCCCACACAATCTCATCTTCACTATTAAGCCAACAAGCTCATTAAGAAAGGGTCCACATTGGAATTGTTTAGTACTTTTATAACATACTCACTGTCTGTAGCTTATAGGCAAAAGGAGGAAAAATGTGGAGAATCCCATCTGTTCAGTAACAATTATTGCAGCAGTTACAAATTATAAAAGCTGAAAATACCTTTGGTTTTTTGGTATAATTAAAAATGCTTTCAAATGAAGTTTTTAACGCATTTAGGACAGGAAATGAATGAAGAATTTCATTTTTCCCTTCTGAATTTATACTGTGAAATACATGATAATTCTACAGCCTTAACTATCAGGGACTTACTTAAACACACATATTAGCAGTGTCGTGATCTTGCAATGTGTAAATAAGACAATGTGTTCACTAAGAAAAGCAAAGCAAGGCTATTTTGCAAAATGGTAGAGCTTCAAGATAAATGTCGCTGCATTTATTTTAATTATAGATTAAAGTATTAAGTTTATTTCTCTGTGGTATCTGCACTTCTACATAATGACTAAAAAGCTTTTATTTTGTTTAGAAATGACTTCCCTACATAGTAGAGAAGTGATGTGCAACAAATCAGAATAGCAACTCTCATGAATCCATAAGGAACAAGAGCAATGATCAATGCCATGTCAATTTTACATTTGATACAATTTTTATGCAGAACAAATATAAACCATGCCACAAAACTAAATAGGTGTAATCTGTTCCAAGTGCACCAGCATATGCAAATACTTTTTTTAATTGAATAAACACCGTCATTGTTAAAAAAAAATAATTACAATTTTGCTGTGAAAGCAGAAACAAAACATCACTTAAGGTTGCTTTCAATAGTTACACACATACAAAGTACACGACAGTGGAAATGTGTGTTTTCACAATACCTCAGATAAATCTTGGTAAATCTAAAATGGCTACTGATCACAGTTGTTTCTACTTTTTGTCTAATACTGTAATTTGAAACTGGATATACATCAACAATTCAAAGAAGTTAAGTAAGTGCTTTCAGGTGTGGCCTACTTTGTATTCACTTGTACTACCACTTCAACACTTACTAAAATAACAGCTATGTGTTTCACAGTTTCACTTCTGCTTCTTCTATTCAGCAGATAAGTGTGTTTCTCTGTAATATGCAGCTTTCTCTGTCTGTTTCCCTTCTGTGGAAAAGCTTCAGAACTTCCACAGCCTGTAAGGTTAAAGAAAGTGCTGCCCATACAGAGAATGCAGAGGTGAGGACCAGTAGAGAACTGAAAGGCTGTAAGATCATGCTCAACCTCAGTGAATGGCCTGCCTAAGAGGACTGATAATCCCTCCGTGATAACTGAAGTGAAACTGTAATCCCCACATGAAATGAACAGACGTTCATGCTCAGATGGAGGCATGCTATCAGGCAATAAACCATTCTGTCCCTGAGCGTTAAGTAGTGTTGACATGATGAAACGACCATGTGAGCTCTCATAGGAAACAAAGTCAGGGAAAATATTTCCAGCTGAATTCCAGTATGACATTTAGAGACTAAATTGTTACCACTCTCAATCAAGCACAAAGAGTAGCACTTGTTTTACTACTTTTAGCTCATAATATACTGTGGATACATATACAGAACCAACACAGCGACTAAAAGATTCATTTAACCTTGTGTTTATATGCAGTCTCTTAATAACAGTCACAGAATAACACACAGATCTCTCTTTTGAAAGGAAGTATGTCTTTCTATGGTAGTAACTTAATTCAACAAATAGATTTTGGATGATAGAGGTAGACCGCTAAACCAGAATTAATTTTGCTAGTACTAGTAGGTATAGTGATTACTATGAGGATACTGCTACGCAGCACCCAGTGATTAAGAAACTAAGTTCAAATTCTGCAGTCAGTGTTGACTTTCTGTCCTCTAAGCAAATTTCAAGTTTGCTTGTTGCATTTCTCCACTCTTCAATTCATTCACCAATTTAAAACCAACAACCAAGAGCATGCTCAAAATACTTATATTCCACTGGGTATGCTCTGGCAAGAGTCAAAACTGACAGACATGGAAACACAAGAAAAAAGGTTTCTTTTCCTAGGAGGCTGCCAAGACTGCTCTACTGCTCTGTTATATCAGCCATGTATTGGTCAGACACAGGGCTGGTCTTGGCTGGTCTTTTCAGAGGATGTATTCTGGGCACTGCCTTTTTTTTTTTTTTCTATCTGTTAAAGCAAGATATATTTAACAGGAAAGAAGCACAGATATAAACATCAGGTGCGCATTTCGCTACCTGCTTTTTTTCTTTCCTAGATCAGCGGCAGGAAAGAAAACCTCATCAGTATGATAAGAAGCCTTCCCTGCTCTAACATCTTCTCTGACACCTCTGCAAGCAGTGAACTGACTGGAGGAAGATGGAGTATGCTCTCTGGTCTACTTTGTGCAATCTCCTAGCTGCAGAGGCTAAGGAAAGAAATGGACACAATCAGAATAAAAACACACAGTGGACCATGATAAAACACTGAAAACTACTTAAATTTATGGCTTAAACAGCTGTGAAACTACTGGGAAAAATGTAAACCTGAAGACTGCTTCTGTGTAGTTCATTTAGCTTTTGCAGCTGGCTACCTTGGCAGCAGAGATTAAAAACCCCAGGCCCCAGTAACAGCAGTAACAGAAGTTACCTCTTCCTAATGAACATGAACTACTAAAATCTTAACATCCTTCCTAAATTTTCAGCAAAAAAATTTCCTCTTTCCTTACAGGAAGCATTATAAAAAACTACTGATGTGCCAGAGATCTTTCAGGATGTTTGAAACAGGTAACTCAGAAACTTGCTAAGTGATAAGCTTAAAAAAAAACCCAACAGCAATCACTACCCTTTATACACTAGTTTGCTGGTTCCCTCTTAAGACAAAAGCCACAAAGCTGTCCGTCAAAAAGCAGACTGAAACTTTTGTGTGAACTGGGAATTATTGGACTTACTTTGGCACCACCGTCATAGTTTTCCATGGCATTCCTTCTCTGTTTTACGTACCAACTTTGAAATCATTAACAACATCTTCCCCCCAGTGCCAAAAAACGGAGTGAGGGAAGTCAAACAAATCCAGAAACAGCTTAAGAAGTCACCTGTTGACTGTAAGCTTTCTCAGGGTAACAGTTTGATTTTAACTTTAAAAGAAAACTGGTTTTGTGCTGTAGCAACTTCACTGCAGGTTTTGAAACATACATCAGTTCTATCATAAAAGTTATGTTCATGAATTTAGCATGGTGGAAATAGTTGCATAAAGAACCAGCAAACTGCAGCTATGTTAACTATCTACAACATTTAGTTTAGAAATATTATCACTTACGGAAAATTTCACACGTTTTACTTCTAGTAAGTAAAAGACCTAAGAGAAATAAGAAGGAAAACACACATTTGGCACCTCCATTCTTTGAAGCTCAACTACTGCAACTTTGATTGCTATAGATTGTCTTAGCAGAGCACTTGCTGTGAAGCATGAGAAGGTACATGATTTACTCCATTAGCATTTATTTTTATCCTGCAGATTAAAGATTCTAGTTAGAATACCGGAAAAAGTGACTGCTCTGCAGATTTCAGACCCCCTAGTAAATGGGCTCCCTTAAGGCTTCCATCTTAGAATCTGTGTCTCAGTCTGAAATGGTCAGCGACACACAGTTCACACATTTTACACAGTCACCAAGTTTCACAAAAATCACACTGTTTTGTACACCTGCACATCACTTTGCATACAGCAACACTGACTACTTCAAACTGTGGCAGAGATGTTTATTACTAACATTAAGCGTTTATGATTTGGTTCGCAGGCAGAGTTCTATTTACTTGATGTCCAGCACCTTATGCAGCATGAGTGCCTTTATTAGCATTTGTTGACCAACAGTATAAGCTGAAAAGAAATCCTGGACTCAAGGCACCCAAAAATCATCTTGCTGTACAGATCCTGATGACCCACTGTTGTACTCTCACCTCTGCTTCCCTTACAAATGTATCACTTTATCAAAAGTGAATTGGCAAGAGATGAAACTAATGGTTTAAGTGTAAACTTTCTCTGTAACCTATGGGATCTACTGTTTATACTGTTCTGGGTGCAGCTAGACAGCTGATACTACAATCCTTCTTTTGAGAAAAAAGCCTTGTAGCAGCTTTTTCTCTTATTGCACATTTTATTGTATCTGTTGTAAAAAATAACTAAATAACTGAAGAATATTTTTTTCCTGTTGTTTTAATGTTTAAGCATTTGGGATAGTTTTAGAGTGTTTTAAAATTTCCCAATATATCGAGAGAACAAACTGGAAGTTCCCTGGTTGGTATAAGAAGACATTTTCCAGAGCAGGGAAGACAGTTTCCCCTCTACACCTCCGAGTTTGAAGCTGCCTAAATACTACCTTTGAGGCATGACCACAAGTTAAATAGAGGGCACCCAAAATCTACAGCCTCAGGTTTCCTATGGAACAGACTCAAATTTGTGGACTCCACCCCTAACCCAAGCAATGGAAGGCAAATGCCTATCATGATCTTTGTCTGACTCAGGCTGGCTCTGGGCACGCTCTGGTTTGGGGTTTGCAGAAGGTGGGTCAGGTTGCTGTACAGACATAGTCCTGCGGAGATGGTTTCTCTTGCGCAAAAACTCAGGTTGAGAGTGGAGGCCAAAGCTGCCTTTTCTCAAGATCATCCGAGAGTTGTTCTTTTTGGATCGTGAATGAAGACTGAACTCCAATGAGGCCAAGTGGGCTGCATAACCCTCACTGAGGAACTGAAATACAGAGGAAAGGGAGTGACAAGTTACCACTGCTTCAAACTATAGACTCTATAAGGAGTTAAGTTCCTATCTTTGGCAGCCTAGTTAGAGATATACAGAAGAATCACATTAGACTCCTTGTGCTTTTTTCAGTGAATTCTTCGATTTTGTTGTTCAAGAATATGCCATGTATGCACTTGCAGGTAGAAAAAGTGACCATTCAATTCTCTTTATTATTCGCTCTGCCATAAAATTCCTCCTCTGAGACCAAAACTGTCTATTCTCCTCTGAAATATTCTCTGCTCTTTATTTTCTGAGTCTGTGTAGGCATGTGTGTGCATGCACACATTCACACAGACACGTTTCCCTGCTCCTCTGAAAACTTCCTAGTTTAGTAGCAAGAGTTAAGCAAGAGTTACTTACTTGACACTGTGCCTGGTATTTCTTTGTTGGTCGTCCAACTATGTAGATCTGGGATGGCGACAGAGCCAAGACATTGTAAACGGAAATATCCTTTGTTGAACCATATGCAGCACAGATTTTGATGTGGCACTGAAACGAATATTACTTGCGGAGTGAGTAATACGGCTACTGAACAGCATGCATTACAGGGATGGAACTTGTTTTGCACGGAAACAGCAGATAAACTCACTGTTAGCGTTTCTGTAAAGTATGCACAGCTAAACCTGTCTGCCTGAGTGACAGCAAAGTTATGAATAGGCAGACAGGAAAGAACATGTAGTTTATTTATTTGTAATACTACACGCCAGAAGGTGCATTTGGATGTTTTATTAGCCACCTTTGCTCTTTAAAAAGTAATAAATGACATTAGGAATGGCAAAAATATAACAGCAGTAGGATTTACTGCTCCAAAGGAAGAGACAGCTCTTACTTCAATGAATGACAATTTCTAGTAAAAGGTTTCAGGAATATCAACATGCTTCTAGTACGTACCTCTTGCATGAGATTCCGTAGAAAAATAGTCTTTTGTCGCAGTGGGTCATGAACAAGTCCATCAGAGAAGAAGATCATTCCTTGAGGGAAGTTGTGTTGAGATAACCATGAAACCACACGCTGTTTTTGCATATCTGGACGGCCAGTAATATAGATAATCAGATATCCTAGGTCCTGCCAATGTCTGTCACAAGCAACAGATAAATTATATAGGTGAAGAAAAAAAATTAATGCCTACAGGTCACATCAGTATTTATTTGCCTGACACAGACCCAGTCAGACAAGATCTTCCAACAGGTGTGAATCAACATGCCTAAGCATCTGCACCTACTGAGAAATGATGTAATAAAATCTACATCTTGAGAGAGATGGAGGAAAGCAAGCAACAGTCCAGTATCATACAGCATGAGACTCATATAAAACTTAAAAGCTATAAACTCACAACTACCTCACGCAACTCTACAGGCTTGGGGAGGAGCGGCTGGAAAGCTGTCTGACAAAACAGGACCTTGGTGTGCTGATGGACAGTCAGCTGAATGTGAGCCAGCAGTGTGCCCAGGTGGCCAAGAATGCCAGCAGCATCCTGGCTTGTATCAGGAAATGGTGTGGTGAGCAGAACAAGGGAAGTCATCCTGCCCCTGTACTTGGCACTGTTGAGTCCTCACTTTGAGTACTGTGTTAAGCTTTGGGCACCTCAAAACAGAATGGACATTCAGACTCTGGAGCAGGTCCAAAGAAGGGTAACGAAGCTTGTGAAGGGCTTGGAGAATATGCCCTATGAGGAGTTACTGAAGGAATTGGGGCTGTTTAGTATTGGGAAAAGGAGGCTGAGGGGATACCTTATTGCTCTCTTCAAATACCTGAAATGTGACCGCAATGAGAGCAAGGCTGGTCTCTTCTTACTGGTTACAGGTGACAGAATGAGGGGAAATGGCCTCAAGATGTTGACAGGGGAGGACTAGTTTGGATATCAGGAAAAACTTCTTTACAGAAAGGGTAGTTAAGTGCACTGGAATGGGCTGCCCAGGGAGGTGGTTAAGTCACCATCCCTGAATATGTTTAAAATCCATTTGGATGTGGTGCTCAGGGACATGATTTAGTGGTGAGTTGTTAGAGTTACGGTAGTATGGTTAGGCTGTGGTTGGAACTGATGATCTTGACTTTTCCAACCTGAGCAATACTATCATTCTATGAACTTCAGTTATATCTCAAGTTCTACTACCTTTGAAATTTATAATGAGATTCCCTGTGATTTCAGCTGTAGGAAGTGGAAAGTTCTTGAGAATCGGCATCCCTCCTTTCCCATGTAAGCTCCAAAACGAGCACTGTACTTCTTTGCCCACTGCAAGAATTGCAAGACTGAATTATGAGCCTTTTAACTTTTCCTCCAGAAAATGCTTTTGCACTCATGGCAATGTGTCATTCAGAAGCAGAATTACATCCTTATTTGAAGCTGACAAAACATAAAATACACTCTTTGCTAATCACAGTAACAAATGAAATCATTATAAATTCATTATGCTCACTTTAACATCATATTCTCAAGAAGCATTCTTTATGCAACTTAACATACAAATTGTAAAGTAAACCAAAGCATTCTAAGATTCCTCAGAAAACCATGAACAATTGTTGTCCAAGTAAATACAGCGTAAAAAAAGCGTATCTGCAAAACACTTTTGTATATGTAGTAGAAAAAATCTATTCTGCCCTCTTCCTCCTATTGTGTTCTAACAGAGAAGTTAGAAATTTACAAACTGAAGCATGCAAACCATACTCACCTTACCACATCGACAGCCCCAGCTCGGACTTTGGGGTCACTTCCCATTATTGAAACACTTGCTGCAAATGAACCATCAATGCTGAACACAACACACTCCATTCCTCGGGGAAGCACAGTCAGGTAGCTTGTGGCACTGCTCTGGTCCCCTCTGCAGATAAAAAGCAATACATGTTTTTTTAGAAGGAGAATATTGTCTGCATGTTCTAGTTAAGAACTCATACTAGATCTGTCTGGATCTGCGGCTTCAACAGTCTGTGTTAAATGGGACTTTTCATTTCAGTTCTTTATGGGGAAATTAAAGGCTACACTTTTAGAAAATAACTTTCCAAACAAGAAATTTGGAAGCTGACTTTAATAAGACATCACATTCATACAAATATACAATTTATACTGAACAAACAACACTGAAGAACTTAAACTTTGAATGTTGTCTATATATACACACAGATAATACACTGATGCTCTATTGACATACATGCATTTTGCACAGAAATTAGCTATATTTTTTCCCCCAACAGTCTATAATTACTGGTAAATTATTAGAAATTACAACAGGAGAACTGACACACATCATTTATTGGCATCCACCTGCTTATATACATCAACTTATCTCTACTAGAATTTTATTGAATAGAATTTTTAAAAGCACAGCTTACCCTAGTCCTGCACCTGTGACAACAAATTTTATTTCACCTTTTCACTCGTCGTGCTTGACTTGGCACAGACTTGGTTTGTGGGTTTTTTTGTTTGTTTGTTTTTAAGTGTTGGAAAGCTAGGAGAATTGATTTCAATGAACAGTTACTTTCAAATGCTGCTTTCTTCCCCCAGTTTTAGAATAAACACACTCTTACAGAATTATAGTATATAATTCTGAAGTATAGGATTAAAATGACTTCTGCTATCAGCCTGCCAGCAACATACAAATAGCTGGCTGAGAAGATGGCAGTACATGCTCTACTGTTCATTTCAACAATTCATTTCAACTTCTTATTGAAGAATACACAACCATACCCTTCAGTAATCTTTTCCCCAGTGAAGAAGCTCTGAAATAAGTCACACACTCTTACCACAAGAAGACTGATTACAGTCATTCAGTCTCCCTAATTTTGCAAGTCTGAATGTCACTAAACTGAATTTTGTTGAGGATTTATGTTGCATGAGGGATAAAAACCCACTGGACTGAACACCTTTAAGCTAGCCAGAATGCACACAGTCACTGCTTCAAATCTAAGCTGATAATACAGAAAAAAAGATTAAGGAAAGACAAACAGAATTGTCACCGGAGGCTTGAGGCAAAAAGAACTTAAATTATTTGCCTAAGGCCACACAGAAGTGTGATGCATAATCTAGAACTGACCAAAATTCCCCTCCATGCCCCCTTCAATCCTACACATCAATGTCTTCCTGATCACAAGAGCCCATAACAGCTGTAATATCAACTTGAGAGCTATTACCTGACCACCATTTTGATGGGATATACACCAATTCTCAGTCTCTTCTGTTTGGGTATGCTATAGGATATCCGGCCACTGCTGTTGGATATCTCTGTGTCAAAATACACCCACCTCCCAGAAGATGGCTCCGTCATTACGAAGATATCAACCTGCACAACCAAGCAACAGTCATCTGGTGTGATAGTGGACAATATTATTGCCACTTTAGGAACATAGCATGCCAAGCCTGCAACATATTATCATCTTCATTTGTGTTTTGTAACCAAAGGTTGCAAGTAAGTTTCAAGGAACCTGAAAACCCAGAAACTTCTCAGAGGGTCCTCACAACTAAAAAATGCTTCCTAACACACAGTACAAGAGTTCATTATTTCCTTGATTAATTAAAGCACTCAGCACTGAAGGTATTAAGCAAATATAGAGCTCAGGAATTTAGCAGGAATCTAGAAGCAGAAAAAAGATCATTTAAGTCTACGTGTGTATATTGTTTTTGCACAGAACAGGCAAAGTGAAGCCTCCATGCTTCTGTTTTACCTACAGCTCAGCAACACTGCTAAAAATTCTTAAGTCTCACTGCATGTGACCAAATGAATTCAATCAATATTTATTTGGCTTTGTAAATTTTAAACCTGGCTACCACAGGCAGCTTTAAGAGCACAGACTGTTCCAGCTACCTTGCATTACTGAAATTCTAAAACTACCTGTAAGAGGCCATGCTTTTTACTATTGCCTCAAAGCTTGCTCCCTCCTATAAACTAGAGCAAGACACCACTCTCTGCTCTTTCACGTATATGAGAAACAACAGCTACCTAGCCTTTAGAATCCCACTTCCTTTATCCCATTCTCTTACCTTGAAAGGAGGATACACACTTTTCTTTTACTGACTTGCCAACTGCTATTAAATTCTTTTTTGTCCTTGCTCAAGTTAATCAACTCCAGTAGGTGGTGCAAATAGATGAAAGGTTCGGAAATTACAGCATAGCATACTGTTCATTAACCAGAGGAGATGTTCAGCATCATATAAAAAGGACTACAGGTAGAAAAAATGTAATCTACCAAAAACTTTGATCCAAGTACGGTGGGATGCTAGCTATGTACTCCCCTTCATTGTAAGGCTCTCTCTGGTATCATTAACCACATGTACATTACATTCAACAACTATCTGTATTACATGCCAGTTGACAGAAAAAGAAGGAAATAGAATACTCAGTCTTTACCTTTTCACCTGTTAAAGCTACCATGTCCAGAGGCCCATACATAAAGCGCCCAACAAGCACCTGAGGACCATCTTCTGCAGCAATTACATCATTTGCTCGATGATTAGCAGTCACATTCTGAAATGAGACCAAAATATGGAAAGTGTTTGTTTTTATGTAAAGCTATTGTCTCTATTACACTGTTAAGAACAGTGATAAAGAAAAACAGTCCCGTCATGTTTGAGGAATGTCTCAGCGTACCTTAGAGTACCTAGCCAAACTGGGTTGCTATTTCAGCAAGAGTCAGGACCTCATTAATGGGCTGAGTACACTTAAAGGAATGCCAATTATCCTTCAGTACAAGTGGTGCCATAGAGTGACATTATCACATGCAAGGCATTCATCCTGTGAGGCACTTTCACATATTTTTAGCAACCGGAATTTTTGGAAAATCAAAGCATAAGTATAAAAGCAAATCTCCTAGAAGAATGCTTTAACTGATGCCAGTGCTGGAAGAATATCTGCAACTTGGCAATACTTTCAAACTGAGTATACATCTAGGCATATACTGGACACAAGCTTTTGCTGATGATCATGCTTCACCCTGCTGTGTTCTGAAGTGCATACTAACACAGTGTTACTCAATACTTGTTAAAAATTTATCTGAAACTTAGTAGGGTCATTTTGCTACAGGAAAAGAACAGTCAGAATCTCTGTGACTTCCAAAAGAAATTTCACACTGCGTGAATTTTCTTCATGTATTATGTAAGGCTGTACCATCTGAAGAAAGAAGAAAATATTTTTTTCTTGGGTCACAAATCCATCCAGCATATTAGAAAACAAGAACAACCTGTGCTTAACAGGCTCTTCTGTTATTTAAACATATGCATTTGGACAAAAAGATGTATATGTCTAATGATAAACCAAGAATAAACTGCTCTTCTTTTTTAATTGATAGATTGACTCTGGACTGTATCAGTAGTTTTCAGTTAACTAAATGCTTTTCATGCTTTGGGAGATCAGGATCCAACCCAATTTCTATAGCTGCCCTGGATATTCAGATTTATACTTACTCTCAATTTGACATGTGTCCTTTTGCGTAGCCATTTTTCTCGTGGATTGGATGGGCTCAGTGTTGCTGGATCCAGGCTATCATTTTCTTTGAAATTTACATTTTCATATCTCATCACCTGAAATGATATTAATGTTCTAAGAAACTGTGCTGCCTGGGGAGCCCTGTACTTGACAAGGAAAGGAGTATCCTGCTGACCCAGCTGAGTGACATTGCAGAGCAAACAACACAAGCAAAACAGAAAGAGGTACAGGCCATATTGTTACATTAAATGCTGCACAACAGAGCAAAACTAGCTTATTCATCTGTAAGGGTAAGTTCAGGTATTAAACAGCTTTTCCACCCTCAGCAAAGCTTACATGTTCAGAATATCCAGCACATACTGGAATTAACCAGTCTCTTATGCAGTGCTGCAAGCTCACATTATTACTTTAGAGCCGTGTTCCAAAATGCTTGGACATATTTATATGTGCTTTAATGCACATATAGGACTCAATAAGACCTAACACTGCAACTTAACACAGATTCACAGATGCAGGGAAAATAAATCAGGAATGCCTACTGAGACAAGCATGCTTAGGAAGGCACATGAAAGGGGAGATGCAAAAATGTTCTGACAGATTTAAGGTATAAACAAACAATCAAAAAGCGTCCTGACAGAAAGGAAGAGATGACAAAGGTATTAAGAAATCTGCAAACAAGAGCGAAAACACCTATGTACAATTATCTAAGGCCCTGAAGAGAAAGAACAGGGATCTGCATCTTGCCACTTCCAGTATAAACTTCTCTAGTTGGGAATGAACACCAAACAAGCTTCCTGTTCAGGAGGCTGTTCTGAGTCATGAAAAACTGGTCAGCAGCTTTTGCACTGCATTGATTATGGTAGCACTAATTATAAATGATTATTTAAACTAGCTTTAAAAATACAGCATTGCTCAATGATGCACTTTGAACGGAATCAGATACTCTAAGGAATGCTTTAAAAAAACAGTAAGAGGTTGAAGGAATCTTAGAATTTCATCAGCTTAAAATATTGATGAAAACTCAGCAAGTAGTCCTGTTAACAGCCAGATCCTTTGTTGCACACTCCACCCACTGGCTGGCCTATAGCAATGGGGCCCCTATACAATTACACAGTACAACTCAGCAGCAGTTCTGAACTGATGGAAACTCAGCTACCAAGCTCCCATTTCACTGGAGCCACTAGATGAGAGAATTTAAGCCATTACACCCACACAAAGAGAAGGAGATGGAAGAACTTAGCACACAGAGACCAGCCAAAAGGAGAGCAGCAAGCACACTGACATTTTCCCAACTGATTTCATCAAGAAATATGACTGTGCAGTTTTCTGCTCTACTCTCTTGACCATTTTCCAGGCTGCAGCTGTATCATCATTCACTGGATACAAGATACAATGATTTCTAGGTTACTCCAAATTAAAATCTTTATAACTGGATTCCATAGGAGGGTCATTATGGCTTATTGGAGAGATACTTTTACTGCACGTCACACTCAAATATCACTAAATTACTTTCAATCCATGTGAGATTTCTCAACCACTTTCTCAAGAGGTCACAGCATGAATCATCTCCACATCACTGACAGCTGTGATCTAAAAACTGGAACAATAAGAGAGTCATCATATGCCTTAGAAATGAGTTCTGAGGAGACAGCGCACACAATGCTTATAAACATACTAGTACAGTTACAACAGAGACTGGTAATGAAGTCTTTTTTTATACACTTCAGTCTCCTCATTTTTCCATATCCCCTCTAAATTACAGTTCTTTCATTGTGGAGAGAGAAAGATCAACAACCTGTCTTAAAATGAATGCCACAACGTCTGTTGATTCCCAGTAGCTGGCATGGAAAAGATGTGGCAGGGCCACAGTTGGAAATGCTGTCAGGACATCTGGACAATACAAGGCATAATCAATTCGCTTTGTTCCCCACCACTTGGCAGTAACTACAAAATAAATAAATAAATAAGATTACATTTCTAAAATATGTCTTCTTAATAAATCTGCTGTTTTAATGTATAAAACAGATAACAGAATGAAGCCTTTCACTTCATTAATACTGACATTTAGAGCCTGTTGAAAGCATCAATCTAACACAGAAGTTTTGTTTTCACCAACTGCACCATCTCTTGAAGTTCTGCTGTCTAAATTGCTCTGCAAGTTTTGGGAATCAGGTTACCACAGCACAATGCCCTTTGCTTTCTGGCCCACAAAAAGCATACAGGGAAAGACTAGTTAACTTTATGATCTAATCTATATTATACAGCAAGAATCATAAATACTTCCCAAATAGTAAGTACAGTATTATTAAAACATTATAAAGAAGAACATAATGATCTATGGCACCTACGAGTAACTATTTTTATCTATGTATCTTTCTTTATGTTTGGACCATGGCTCTAAACCCAAGTTTGTCTGAAACCCTTAGTAACTACAACTGACACCTTAACATAAGGGTCTATATAAAGGATTTCATTTCTATTAATTCACCTATGTTACTATGAAGAGTAGAGCAACCTAAACCGTGTTATTTAAAAACCACAACAACTTAAGCTGTTCTTGTTCTCAAATTTCCAAAAAATTAATTTTCCTAATAAGACTTTTCCACAGAAATGATGTAGTGGGAATGGCTTTTGCTATGCACATTGCAACAAGCTTCACTCACTGCTGGTGAGGCATGCTGATGACAAGCTCTCTGCTGACCCTGAATTTTCACTGTTTGTGCTGGCCAAGCTCAACCTTCTCTCTTGCTTCTGAGATGTGTCCGGAGATTCAGAACTCTCCTGAGAGTGAGGTATGTTCAAAGAGCTGTTCTCAAGGAACAGAGCACTGTAGTTTTGGATAGCATCACCTGCAGATTACAGAAATAACATAAAGCAAAACAAAATAAAGAAACACTACACATACACACACACACACACACATATATATATATGAATCTTCCTCTGTCGTCTTCTTTCAATACTTGCTAAGAATATTTGTGCCATTCTGTCCCAGATTACTTATTTTTATCACGCTAGCATATTTGTAGTTCAAATCCTCTTGAGCTGTGTAAGCAGAGAAACTTCAAGAGAACATTAACTAAAAAGAGCTATGAAAATAGGTACTATACCTAACTGATGAGATCTTCCATCCCCCAGTGGGTATCTCTGGTATCGTGGGACACCGAATGGAGGCAGGAGATGAAATCTTTTCTCCAACAATGGTTCAAGTCTGCAGGCAGATGGGTCAGCAGAGTGAAAGAAACTGTACACTTGGTTGCAGGCTGGCCGAAACTGACAAACTTCAATGAGAATGAAAGAGAAAAAGAGTTCAGTATTGCCAGTTTAAGATTTTCCAGGAGTCTATGCATAAATGTGATTAATATATTCTCCTGCAATCCAAACTAGTGCATATCTAGCCAACATAAATTTAAGAAAATAATCTACAATTACCTCTGTGAGTAACAACTCATTGCAAAAAATTTACAGAGACATCATAACCTGTGATGCAGGCATGCAGCAGACAAGAAAACCAGACAGAGTTCCCAATCTTTCAGTGATCCTACTTCGCAATATAAAATTTCAAGAAAGCAGATTCCAAAAGGAATTTTAAAGGACATGTCTATATACAGCCAACAATAACTTTCGAACATACAAACATTTTCAGACACAGCACAGTATTCAAGAGAATGTAATCAGACTGCACACAAAATCACAGAATCACAGAATCACAGAATTATAGTGATTGGAAGGGACCTCTAGAGATCATCAAGTCCAACCCCCCTGCCAAAGCAGGCTCCCTACACCACATCGCACAGGTAGGCGTCCAGGCGGGTCTTGAATATCTCCAGAGAAGGAGACTCCACCACCCCCCTGGGCAGCCTGTTCCAGTGCTCTGTCACCCTCACCGTAAAGAAGTTCTTGCGCACATTCGTGCGGAACTTCCTATGCTGGAGTTTCAGCCCATTGCCCCTAGTCCTGTCCCCACGCACTACTGAAAAGACACCAGCCTCGCCACTATAGCTCCCACACCTCAGGTATTTATAAACCTGGATCAAGTCCCCTCTCAGTCTTCTTTTCTCAAGGCTAAACAGACCCAGTTCCCTAAGTCTCTCCTCATAGGGGAGATGGTCCAGGCCCTTCACCATCTTTGTGGCCCTCCGCTGGACTCTTTCCAAGAGATCCCTGTCTTTTTTGTACTGGGGAGCCCAGAACTGGACACAGTATTCCAGATGAGGCCTCACCAGGGCAGAGTAGAGGGGGAGGATCACCTCCCTTGACCTGCTGGCTACGCTCTTTTTAATGCACCCCAGAATGCCATTGGCCTTTTTGGCTACAAGGGCACACTGCTGGCTCATGGCCAACCTGTCGTCCACCAGGACGCCCAGGTCCCTCTCAGCAGAGCTCCTTTCCAGCAGGTCTTCCCCCAACCTGTACTGGTGTATGCAATTATTTCTACCTAGATGCAAGACTCTACACTTGCTTATGTTAAACCTCATCCGGTTTCTTACTGCCCAGCTCTCCAGCCTGTCCAGGTCTCTCTGAATGGCCACACAGCCTTCAGGCGTGTCAGCCAATCCTCCCAGCTTCATGTCATCAGCAAACTTGCTGAGGGTGGCCACTATCCCCTCATCAAGGTCGTTGATGAAGATGTTGAACAAGACTGGACCCAGCACAGACCCCTGGGGGACACCACTAGTCACAGGCCTCCAGCCAGACACCGCACCACCAACGACAACCCTCTGCACTCTGCCAGTCAGCCAATTCTCGATCCACTTCACCGTCCACTCATCTATCCCATACTTCCTCAGCTTTGTTATAAGGATGTCATGGGGGACCGTATCAAAAGCCTTACTGAAATCAAGGTAGACTACATCTACCGCTCTCCCCCCGTCCACCCAGCTAGTGACATCTTCATAAAAGGCCACCAGGTTGGTCGAGCACGACCTCCCCTTGGTGAACCCATGCTGAGTACTCCTGATAACCTCCTTTTCTCCCAGTTGTCTGGAGATGGCATCCAGCACAAGCTGTTCCATCACCTTCCCTGGGACAGAGGTGAGGCTGACTGGCCTATAATTACCCGGGTCATCCTTCTTGCCCTTTTTGAAGACTGGGGTGACATTGGCCATCCTCCAGTCTTCAGGCACCTCCCCAGTTCTCCAAGACCTTTGAAAAATTACAGAGAGCGGCTTAGCAATAACCTCCGCCAGCTCTCTCAGCACCCGCGGGTGCACCCCATCAGGTCCCATGGATTTATGGACATTAATGTTTCCTAAGCACTCACGGACCACCTCTTCCCTGACTAAAGGGAAATCTCCCATTCCCCAGATTCTCTCATCAACCACCGGGGGCTGGGATTCCTGGGGGAGAGCCCTTTCACTAAAGACAGAGGCAAAGAAGGCGTTCAGTATTTCCCTTCTCTTCTTCTTATATGCCTTCTCAGCATCCCCCGTTACCAGAACACCCCCCTCACTTAGTATGGGGCCCACATTCTCCCTAGCCTTCCTTTTGCTGTTAATGTACTTAAAAAACCCTTTTTTATTATCCTTTATCTCCTTAGCTAGATTCAGCTCCAGGTGGGCTTTAGCCTTCCTGGTCGCATCTCGGCAGTCCCTGACTACATTCTTATATTGTTCCCAAGTGGCCAGACCCTTTTTCCACATATCGTGTTCTTTCTTCTTTCTGTGGAGCTTGCACATGAGTTCCTTACTCATCCACGCAGGTCTCCTGGCACCTTTTCCTGACTTCTTAGTTACAGGGACGCACCGATCCTGAGCCTGGAAGAGGAGCCGTTTGAATGCTAGCCAGCTCTCACAGGCCCCCTTGCCTTCTAGCACCCTGGCCCACGGGATGGCCATAAGTAAGTCCCGGAGGAGATCAAAGTTGGCTCTCCTGAAGTCCAGGGTAGCAATCCTACTTTTTGTTTTGCTTCCTCCGCTCAGGATCACGAACTCCACCATCTCATGGTCGCTACAACCCAAGTTACCCCCGACTTTTACTTCCTTAACGAGTCCTTCCTTGTTGGTGAGAATAAGGTCCAGCAGCACCCCGCCCCGCGTCGGTACCTCGACCATCTGCATTAGAAAGTTATCTTCAATACACTGCAAGAATTGTCTGGACCGCGCATGCTTGGCCATATTGGTCGTCCAGCAAATATCTGGATAATTGAAATCCCCCTAAAAGTACCAACGCCCGGGAGCGTGATGCTACTTCCAGTTGGCTACGGAAGGCCTCATCAACCTCCTCTTCCTGATCAGGAGGCCTGTAGTACACACCCACAACAGTGTCCCCCTTACCAGCCTGGCCCTTGATTCTCACCCACAAGCTCTCGACTGCTACATCACTCTCCCCCAGGTGGAGTTCAATACATTCTAGCTGCTCTCTCACATAAAGAGCAACTCCACCACCCCGCCTTGCTAGCCGATCTTTCCTAAAAAGGACATAGCCCTCCATGACAACATTCCAGTCATGCGAGCTGTCCCACCACGTCTCTGTGATTGCAATGAGATCATAGCCATGCGATCGCACACAAAACTCCAATTCTTCCTGTTTATTCCTCATGCTTCGCGCATATATAACTTCTGAGCAAACTCCCTTGCAAAAACAACTGTGTTGTTAAAAACAGCTTACAGCCAACATATCTGGGGACCAAGTTTAGTAATGAGATCAGAAAAGAACAAGATGAAATAGCACAGATGCTATTTTTGGTATCATTTTCAAGGACTATTCCTTGGTGAGGTAAAAACTTCCAGGTAACATGGTGAGGAATATGTGATCAGCAGCATGACAAATGACACGCTACTGTGAATAGGTGAGCAGTGACGCTGCTGGAATAAAACCTTATCATCTCATGCCTTAGTACTAGCTTACACTGACATTCCCATCTTTACAAGAAGGAACTTCCTAACTCATTCCCCAGACTTCCATTAGACTCTTTTATTTACCTGCTTTTAAAATAACCTCTTTGTTTACAAAGTCAATAAGCATCCTGCATTCTAACATTAGAAAGAACTTACCATCCAGGCCCGGAAGAACAGTACTCCTCATGGCCAGCACCAAACCAAGTGGTGATCCAAAGAGGAAGAAATCAGACACCTCAAAATCAAACCGGCCCAGGTTTACATCTGAGAGACTGGAATTCACAGGAAGAAAGTCTGCGTCATCTTTCAACACACTTGAGTGGATGCTGAGCAAAGAAAATACACTGATTTAACCTTAATGAATCCAGAGAAGACATGCATTCCCAGAACAGGTAGCTTAAAAAGCTCTAGCACCCACGTCTAGATTCAAGAAATATGCCTTAAACTGTAGAAAGATAATTACAGCATAGCAGCCACTTATAATGATTTCCAGTGTGGATATTAAATCTATTACCTTTAACATACACAAGCTTTCTACTGTTAAAATACTTATCAGCAAGTTATGCAAGAGCTCTAAAAACTGAAAAATTACCTCTACTTCCTGTTAGCTGTATAGACGTGTTTAAGCTTATTCTGAAATTTTTAATACAAATTTGAGCCTTCTCAACTTGTATTAAGACAATAGCATTAAAAAGCTACAGTCATAAGCACATAAAGCAGGTTGCTTTAATGCATTCCCTGAGATATGACGTAGAAGTCTAAATTAGTGATGCTTTATACACAGCTTTTCAATTTGTAAATGATTAAAATGTTTATTTAGTTTCTATGCTATACATGCATAGAGATGGTTATTTATTTCTTAGGACACAAACAAGTTAATTATCTTTAATCTTGCCCCCAGTCTCCTTCCATCTAGGCAAGACATTTGCTGTTTTAGTTGTTGTTTTGCTTTCAAGAGAGTTGCACATCAATGGAACACCAAAAACAATCATCTTTTAGAAAGAAAAAAATATCAAGTTCAGAATTATAAAGCATTCATCCACTTTGACTTTTGTGGGCTATTCTGAAGAAACGAAACTTGCATTTGGTTTTGCATATTCAAAACTCACACAGCTGAATAAAAAATAAATATAAAACTTGTGAGTAAATTCATACCAAACCCACTAAATCTATATCTTTTCTTTGGAGGATATTTGCAGGAACTTTAAGCAAACCTCTAGAAACACATCAGAACCAACATGATTCTGCCCCTCTAGCACTGACAAGCTGAATCAAGTGCCAAGCCTATTTCTTTTACTCAGTCATCACACACTAGTTACCTAGACAGGAAAGCATGATGATGTGTTATAGTATCACAGTTGTAGCTGGATGAATCACTCTGTTTCCTAGGCAACAGCTGTCTTGGCTCCTCATCATCCATGATTTCTGAGATGTCAATATTGCTTTTACTCAGATGTTTTCTGCCACCCAGACTGCAGTCCTCTGTTAAAAGGGGATTATCCTTCAGAGAATGAACAGAGCAAAAAGAAGATTTAGACAGTGCTCAAAATTCAACAGAGCTTATACAACAGGGCTGCATTCATACATTTGACCTCATTTTATCCAAGGAATGGTTGAAAGGGTTAGATCTTCTCCCTGCTGGAGAAGAAAGGGAAAGAGATGAATGGCCTAAAAGCTGGAAAGTAAGAAATGCAGGAGTGGGAGGAGTTTGCTGGGCAAAAGGAGTAGCACAAAGGCTTCATCTTTTGTTGAATGCATCATTCCTGAAAAACTATAAATACTGTAAGGCAATCAGAAAGGGGTCTTACCTGGCTGTACAAAATTAGAACATTATTGCTCTTACTCATCACGTCCCATGGAGATACAAAACCTGATTTTTAAAGAATGTGAGTTTCTGTGGGATGTAAGACCAGCGGTGCAACACCCTTTAAATAGGATGTCTATTTATTGTTCATTTCCTCCAGCACTTCTGCAGCTAACACTGATTCTGATTTATTTGAAAAAAAAAAAAAAAATCAAGAAAATAAAGCACATGAACACAAGCAAGACATATTAAGAAAAGAGATACAGTTAAACCCTTTTAATTGTGTACTGCTTTCACCTATATATTACTAACTCACATGATGCCGTATTAGAATTCATGGGATGATACCACATAGCTAACATTAGCATCCTAATAACCTTGCATAAAATTAGTTTAGGATCCAGGCATTTGTATGCAATTATTCCCATGGTGATATAATAAAAAACATTATTATGCATGTAGGAATTTTTCTGCATTTCATAGTAACACATAGCAAAAATCCTACCACGCAAACTTTCATATGAAAGCTAGGTGGCAGTGGTCTTGTATGTGTTGGTTTTTTTTTGTCTTTGGTTGTGCTTGTAGTAAACTGTGATACTGACTCTATATAGATTAATTTGTCCTGCAGTTTACTCTCTTACATTGAAGCTCTGTTATAAAATAATTTTTTCCTTTTCCTTTATCTGTTCTATCTATTCTGTAAAACACAAAGGTACAGCAAAAGTCCAAATCTGTATAATCGAATTATTCCTGAGAGTGTTTCCTGCAAAGGAGCTTTTTACAGATTAATTCCTGGAAACACTCGTGAACACTATTTCTTGATCTGTTCATGCTTCATGATAACCTCAAAATGACCCAGTACTCAGAAGGTATTTATTAGTCCTCATGAGGCTCACCTAAGCAACTGTGCCACAAGAATATATACATTTTTATGATTTTAACTTTGAAATTTGCATTCTACAAACATTCTGCAGCCTTTACCAAAAATGTCAATTTGGCAACTGTTTTTAACATTAAGAAATTTATTAATAAGAATATTCATAGTGGCACACAAAGTGAAGTGAATTCACATACAGCTGAAAGGGAATTCTTAGATACTTAACAAAGACCCATGAAACTCTCCAATAAACTCACTGAATTAAAAGGGTGAAGCACATACAACGCTGGTAACTTCTGAAAATGATACATATGCTGTCAAATCTCAGTTTCATCAAAACACTGGGCACTATAAAGCTCATTTTCCTAAAGCCACGTGGCAGACATATGGGCATCTCAGCTCTCATCACTTTTAAAAAGGCACTGCTGAAAACAGACAGAAAAATGGGAGTTCATGATGATGCCAGAGCAATAAATAAATAAATAAATAAATATTACATGAAAAGAACACAAGGAAAAGGGCTGGCTGTTGAAAAGGTATGAAACTGATAACACCAAACATTCTTCTTCTAGTTACACGTATTCCTCCATTGTATTTAAAAACTACCTTGTACCACCACAGGATTAGCTGATAAGGCTGCTTAGGAATGGAAGTTAATGTCTTCATCCCTGAAATCTGGCCACAATTCACCTTCATCCTCCAAGTTTTGAATAGGTTCTCCTTGCAGAGTGTGTGTTCTTTTCTTGCATTGCAAGATAATCTCAGGACATCTTTTGTAGGAGTTAATTTTAATGTCACTATGTTGAGCCAGGTTCACTTTCATGACATGTTCTTTCTTGTATGCTGTGAAAGAAACTAGGCCAACTCAGCATTTGTTTTAGCCTTATCAGGGATCGAGAAACAATCCTGAAAAACTTGCTAAACCACTTAAAAATACATCAGGTAATACATTAGAAGAAGGCTGAAGTGATAAGTACAAAGACTATTCAGTGTATTTCAAACAATTAAAAATCTGTTTTTCTACTGATACAAGCTCTCTCAGTGCCCCGAAATGCCACAATAAAAAACTCATCTGTAGTGAAATGGTATCAACAATTAAGCTCTGAATCAGTCACCAATAAATGGGTTTTATGTTTTATCTCTGTGGTAAAAATCAACTTTCTATGTTTGTTCTATTGAAGATTTCTGCTTCAAAATAATGTGCATTTTAGCTGTTGCAGAAAGAGAGAACCACCTTCCTCTTCTAGAATGCAATGCTTAGTTATTCTCAGCTAGAAGTTACACTAGAAGAGAAATGTAAGAAGAGAGAAAAGATGGAGAAGAAAACTGGGAAGGAAGCTCTTCAGCACTGAGAAAAAAAGAGGAAAGTATGAGAACTGGAACTATAAGCAAGCGCAGTGCAGTCAAAGAACCTGTCCTCCTAAATCCTGATCCCCATTCTCAGATTAATCAGCAGCTCTTCTACATTCAGGCTCACTGTAGCTGGGACCCAAGAGGTCAGTTTCTCCTTTTATGCTGCTTGCAACACTGCTGGCACTGTTAAAGGCTGGCTTCTGAGATCTACAGACATTTTTGTATCAGAGAATAACTTTCCTCCTGGAAATATTTAAACAGTTTCTCTTTTCTTGTCCACATGCTATTCCATCACACTGCTCTCAGATTGAACTGAGAAGACTGCTATCACTGATCCCATTTTTGATGAGAAAGGTAACTAAAGAGACAAAAGATGAAACAATTTAGCTAGTGTCATAAAACCATCAAATAATAGATTATAGGCATCTCATTTGGTATCAACACCACTATTGAATATCCACTTAAGTCTAAAGGACATAAAATTAGTTGAACTCAAGCTTTTCTTTCTTAAGCAGAGAACACACAGTGTAGCTTATATGACAGCAATGCTTTAAAATAATAATAATAATAATAAAATAGTGCTATTACTGCAAAATAAATAAATAAATAAATAAATAAATAAATAAATAAATAAATATCTCCTGGATCACAGTGAGAATGAATCCTCCCTTATTTCCAAATGTAGCACCCAACTAGAGACCTTCTTATTCTCACTGGCCTGTTCACCAAACCTTGGGTGACTTGCATTCTTCACCAGAAAGTAGGCACATCTCTCACCAGTCAGCAGACTTACTTTATTTATGAGCGTATCTTAATGTTAGACTACCCCTAAGCAGTAGCATAACTGATCCCGTAGTGACTGAAAAAAAATAAATAAAATTGGCAGAAACAGCAGTCTGAGATTATTGGAAGGATACATTTACATCTACAGTTAGAGATGTAACAGAAGACACTACTTTAAAGATTTACTAAGAAAGCCTTCACCACTGATTTCGATGTATCATAAAACTGAAGATGCAGACAGCAATTTTTTGAGATATGAGCAAAATCCTGTGCCATCATTGTAAGTTACCAAATCATTCAATTTTCTCTGGTTTAATATGGACATGAACTTCTTATTTCCTCTTTAGGGAATGAATCTACATAAAGGGTATGAATTTTGGCTGATTATTTTTCTCTTCACCTGGGTGCTGCTGACGCTTCCTCTCCTGCTACTGTTCTGACTCTCATCAGTTCTAGTATTACAGCAGATGGCATCAAACCCCAAAATGCCTCCAATGCAGTCACCAACGAGACATACCTGAGGGAATACAAAATACACTTAGTGAGATGTGGCAGGTATTTTACAAGAAATAAAAACTATTACAGAACTGCAGAAACATACCCAACTCATTTTAAACCCTTGTTTTTTTGTTTTTTTTTTAATATCTTGATTCCTACTGCAGTTAAAAGTGTGTAGTCACTTTTTCCCAATTCCTCTTATTTACAGACATATGCCATATGCCACAAATATCTGTCCCAGGGACTGTTTTGACAATCATAGAATTGTAATGTACCACAGAATTCTTCCAGCTACTTACAGTCAGATTCCAGCTCAAAAATTCCAGATCACTGAAGAATCTGTCTTATATATAAGACACTGATAATTTCAGTAAAATTAGCAACACAATTTTGTGGAATTAATGGTATTTCTGTAAATCTACCATTCCAATTATAATCCTCACTATCATCGGCACTAACTTAATAGAGTTAAGTTGATCTACATGCTGAAGAAAATAAAAAAGACAGATTCTGATCTGCTGAATGTTCAACACAAACTGACAGAACAAATAAAAAATATAAAGGAGACACACAGGGTAAGGTCAGGTTATGCACCGGGTATTTCAGAAGTACGTGACTTAGTGGTAAATCTGAAATTTATATTTGAGAACCAAAGCAAGTCTGCAGAAAGGTCACTTCTGCATTCAAACAATACTGGTACCTGATGACAGTAAAAGCTCATACAGACTTCTGCACATGTAATATTAATGCAGAGTTTGCAATAAACACCAGGGATATTTGTTGTTATTGACCATAAAATTTAATTTTTAACTGAGAGAATTGCTTTCACAATTCTTTCCGTAACTGGTATAATTCTTTTTCACATAAGACCAACTTTATAAAGTTCTATCACAGCAGATTGTTTGTTTGCATGTTTTGAGCAAGAATAGTTTACTCTGGATATTATGAATGGCTTAAAGCTTAATCTAAAAATACTGATATGCCACAGTGTAATTTTATTGTAGCTGTGGAAAATAAAAAGTGTAATTAGACATGTTTTTCCTTCGAAAATCACACTGCACTCCAAATACAATCTTTTTTTTCCCCCCTTGTGTAGACAGAAAGTCACTGTACTTTAGGGAAATGAATGTTTTCAGGTATCTAAAGGGCCCTATCAAAATAACATCAATAACTCACACAGAGTAGCAGTAACATATTTATTCTAAAGTAGGAAAGTACTATTTTTTTCTAATCTCAAGATGGAGAAGCAGGAATAATAATAACTGTGACACATGTCAGCTGGAAGAATTCAATAGGTGACTTCCCCAAAGAGTGAACCATAGCAGAAAAATTAAACGAGTATCCCAAAGCTACATGGGAAATCTATCTGCAAAAGAGTCAGCAACTGAGTGTTTATCTTCTGAGTTTCTCTGCCATCAAATGCTTTATTACTACTTTGATGTAGGCAAAAAAGAAGTGACAGGTAAATTTTGGATTCTTTTTGCTGTCAGGGATGTGCTGATGACCCAACTCTTCAGCTATGGAAGGTGTGTAACAAACTCAGAAACATAGATTAGCAGTTGTTTTGGACTGGCAGACTTATGTCCACTGCTTAGTATAATACAATTTTAATGCACAACTAAGGCTTCTGTATACTATCAGAGTCCACAGCAATAATTGCTAAGAGTTAAGGCATCAAAGGCTTGTGGGAGAAGGTATAGTATTTTCCACCAACTGAATAAATTGAGGTTAGATTAAGCATGGGATTCCAGAAGGTCTTCCTCATGCTGATTACTGAGAGGGCATTTTGTATAGGTAATCCCAAGCTAATGTTCACGCATCTAATTTACAGTACTGTTCCCTCACACTCATAACTCAAAACCATGAAGGCAAATCAGAAACAGCTTAACAAGAAACAGACTTGCTCCAAAGGAATTTTTATTTTATGTAAGAGAATAACAGCCCTACCTGCCCGTTAAAGCCAACTCCATCTGCAGATTTGAGAAAGTCATTGTAAACTTGGTTTGCTCTACTGATCACCATGGCAACTGCGTCCTGGTACTGAGGGGATGAAACAGCCAGCAAGGGCAAAGCAGCCAGTGGGATGTGGTCTTCACTGCTGCTGAGACAGCTTTCATCATAGCTGTAGGGATTTAGGCTAAAGTAGAACATACTATTGTCAAGAAAAATGCAAAAGGCAGCACACAGCATTAGCAAATGAATAGTTACTAACAGAAATAGGCTGTGCTGTTGCAATTGACTATGAAAGTACAAGAAGGACCATTTCATCACAACACTTAACAGGTTAAAAATCAAGGAGTTACTGCTTTATGAGACTAAGACAACCCTAGAAGGTATTCCTAAAATTAAATACACAAGGTGAAATTTTTCCACCTAATTTTTACACATAGAAGTAGACATAAGTTAAGAGAATAAATTGATTATTCCCTTTCAACCTTTTTCCTCCATATACTGACTTACTACATTAAAGAATTGGATTCAGAAACTAAAATGGAATGTTGTTTCCTAGAACAGCAGATAGATACACTGTTCAAAAGCATACAAAAACATTTTTCCAAATGTTCCATCTCCTCAGAAAGATGGAACAAAGTTGTACTACCTCCAAAATTATATGCAATTGTTTGCACAGTACAATTCTGCAAAAAGGAGGTTTAATGGCTGAGAATGCAAGCTTAGCATGGCAGTTTTGTTTTAGTTTGGATGTGTGCTCTGGAAGTTTTTCAGTAAATGCCATTCATATCTTGACTGATTTTTATTGATGCGTGGAGAAAATAATTCAGAGAGTCAAAGGTGCAGGCCTTATAACTCAGTGCCAGATTCAGTAAGCTGACTGTCCTTCAGAGACTAAAATACAAGTCAGAAGTATTCTTGACAATTCAGCTCATCCAAAGTTCATCCAAAGACAAAAGCAAGCAACTTCAATATACTTACCAAGTGCTCAGCTTTGTACCTCCACTTAAATGCCTATGAAACCTACAATGCATACAAACAACTCTTGGGATTTACATATAGTCAGTCCTTAGTGTGGTACATCAGGATTTATTCAAATCAAATGCTAAAAGGAATCCTGAATTGTAGATGACTACCTTCAAGATTGACTTTTTTGTCTCCTAAATGCAGTTTTTTATTTATTCATTTATTTTAACATTTGCAATTATTATTCTCTAGTTTGACTTCTTCTTTAATTTAGAAGCTTCAGTATGAAGTGTGAATCCATGTACACTCATCAAATCAATCTATCAAAGCCTAACTCTTGATCCAGTCAGTGACATCTAGCTGGCACAAGAAAGATAAAGGTTAGAACTAGGGCCTACTTTGTCGTTAGCAGCAATGGTGGAAATAAGCTTCACAGAATATTACTCATATATTACAGATTCACACCAGTTGCATAAGCAGTGTCTTTCTGATATACAAGAGAAAGGAAATGGAAAGTGATGGAAGTAGATGTGAGCAGACCAGATTAAACAGCCTGAAACATTTCATCATAGTATCATCATAGTATCATAGTATCGTGCGAGTTGGAAGGGACCTTAGAGATCATCGAGTCCAACTCCCGGGTTTCGAGCCTCCTGTGTAGCGAAGCGGCACTTCTACCCCTGCGCCACAGGGGGGGGATTCGAACCCGGGCCCTCCAGTGCCGCAGGCAGCAGCTTAAACCACTGCGCCACTGGGGGCACACATTTACTAGTTGGGAGTGATTTCTCCTTGAAAAACCCCTTTCTTTTAAACTACTACTAGCAAGACAGGGAGGAAAACTGCCTACATGTGTTCAGATTAAAAGTTCCAGTGGAATTTGTCTGAACTCAGACACTCAGCACACAGGCATAGAATATCACAAAACTTGAGCCAAAGCGAACAAAGAGCTGCTCTACCTTGGTACGCACTGTGCCGGCACATTCAGAAAACTGAGTATACACTTGAATCTAACAAGAAATCTTGTGCTGCTGCTTAATCTGGCTCACACTTGATAAAATATTTCAATAATTAAAAACACACTTCCTCCTCCACAGTTTGCTAAGCAGGATGTTTACCACAACTTAATGTTCCATAACTGCTTCCTGGAGTTTTGAATGTAAAAGCTGCTGGAGTGAAGCTACAGAAATTTGAGACAGGGAATCACCTCTCTTTTTGTCAGCTCCAAATAGATAAACCACAGAAGCAGCTCTGTGCAAGAACATATCAAGGCAATACCAATCATATGTCAGCACTAGGAATGATTCCACTGGACATTCAAACATTCAGCTTAGCTATTTTCAATTTGGCTGAGTATAGTATAATGCAACAAGAGGGAATCAAAAAACAAAAAGCAGGAGGGAATCTGTTCATCTGGACTGCCAGCACACACTTCCTTTCTTCCACTCTACCAGTTCTTCTTGTAGTCAATTGAGCCCTCTGGGGCTACTGATCAGGCTTCATAAATGGCCCATTTAAGGGGGCATCCTTCAAACACCTTTTGATGCATCAACTTTCCTTCTTCTGCTGGTTCACTTTCTTCGCAGGGTAGCTACTTGGACACACACTCATACTTCTTTCCTGGCTGTTTCAGTGTATTCCCCCTCAATGTGAACACTGTCACAGCTTCTAGCCATCTGGTTTGCACTTAGTCACCCCTTCTTACTATACGCCTGTCACAGCTTTGAGTCCAGCCGGTATTTCAGAACTTTAATATATGCCCTAACTCCTCCAATTCCACCACTGTCACCTAGATAGCAGGCATCACTGTTCCCACATCTTAAGGTCACAAATGTGTTTTTAAAAAACTCCTCTCCTGTGAGGTTCTCTGCTCCACAAGAAATTCAAACATAACCTCAGGTGTTATACTGCAACAAAGGCCAGAAAAGAGACCATGTCATTTTTTAATTCTTACAGCATTGTCATAACAAGTGCATATCTGAAACTTTTACTAGCATACATTTAACAGTTGTTAAAATTAACAATAATAGTAGTTTCTCAATGTGACAGCACCTTCCATATAAGCACGTAGAGGGTCTTCAAAACACACTACTGATGTACAATTAAAAGTAATGTTCTTACTTCAAGCACAGTAGATACCAAACTAAGCAGGTCTCTAGATGCAGCTGCTAATTACCCTTTCTCTGAAAGTACATGCAGAATTTCATACTGACTTGTTTTGTATTGAAATACTACCACAGCATGCTACACAACAACTATTAACTACAGAGCTGACTTGCTACCAGGAATGTGATCTGATGAACACCCTCTTTGGCTTCTTCAGTCCAGAGAAGAGAAGGCTGAGGGGGGCCCTCATAGCAGCCTGCAGCTCCTCATGGGAGAGCAGAGAGGGAGGTACTGCCCTCTGGGGACAGCAACAGGACCCAAGAGAACAGAATGGAGTTCTGTCAGGCAGACAGAACCTGGGAAAAGGTTCTGCACTAGAGGGTGGTGGGCTCCCCAGGGCAACAGGCATGGCCTCAAGCTGCCAGAACTTTAGAAGCATGTGGATACTGCTCTCAGACATAACCAAATCCTAGATGTATTGTGAACTGAAGCCCTCGATAGCCAAAGGCATTGTTTCTTACAGTTGCATCCTCTGTAACTCATTCAAGAGTATACTGCATTCACATACTGCGTTCCTAATGGCAACAAATGAACACCACAAAACTATAGACTTCAGAAAGTAGCTTCTATTGGGAACAAACATGTCATAAAAAGCCTTTCAAAACCACACTGCATAGCCAAACAATATAAAGCAAAATCTGCTTACTTGGAAACAAGAGAGAAGGCTGCTGAACAGATTGCTGGGCAGGGAACAAGCCTGATTAAGATGTGGCCCAAAGCAGCAGGAAAATGGGCTTGGGTCACCTTCTCAAAGACAGAACTGAAGGTGTTGATGTCTGCCAGCTTGCTGCTATGATCTTCTCCCCCAGAGTCTAAGATGTTCCCTCCATGTAGGATCAGAATTAGCACACGAGTTTTGCATTTCTGGTGTTGAACTACTTCCTATGAGAAAAACAGGAAATAAGAAAGGAGCCTTTTTACAAAAATGTACATTCAGTGTAAATGTTCACAAGCACTGATTTTTTTTTTTTTCCTCATTCCCACTGCAATCATTTGTGTTACCTGCCTTTGGGAAAGGATGGGGGATGTCATTTAATTCAAGTATGTGTGAATCAGCTGGAGCATACTAAGCTCTGCCATAAAACCCTCACAGCTCAGATTTAGGCATTAGACTAACAAAGATTATCAACAGCTTTGTGCACATCAAAAGCTATTGGAAACATATTCACACTGGAGAAGACATCAAACATTCACAGACAGCCTAAGTAAGTGTCCAGGTATTGTGAACTGGGATACTACAATTTTGGAGAAGTTTATCTCAAATAATCATGGGATCTGAGAAGAAAAACAAATGAGAACATTTCTGGTTATTTTTATTTCTGTCAATAAAAGCATTGAGCAAAAAAAAAAGGTGATAGAGTTCTGACAACAGTAGCCTCCTGAAACTGACAAAATATTAAAATGAAAAAGTGGGGTTAACTTACCCAGACATTTACTGAAAGAGTAAATATTGTACTGGAGCTGACAGCCATAAATCTCATAATTAAGTTTATGAGAACGTGAATGCATGCATACAAAGACAACAATCTACCATGGAAGGTGAAGTGATGTGGTCTGCAGAAAAAACAAGATGTTATGTACTTGAAACTGGAACAACCTTTTGCACGTTTCACAGGTGTGCTTTTATTTTCCACTTCTGTAGACTCTACGAGTCATATTCACTCAAATGACGACTTACTAATACATTAAAAGATCAGAAAAATTAGGTGATCTACTGAGAAAGCAGTTGAAATATAACAAGACATTATACTGTGAAATAAACTCCATTTATTCCCAGCAAGTCTTTTAAATTAATTTATTTTATATTCTAATACAGTCTGATCATAATCTAATTAGATATGTCTGAATCTTTATCTGCCATGCTCAAATGATGTCTCATCTCTTTTTCATTCCTTTACCAGTTTATCTAAACTGCAAGACATTTAAGGCAAAAATTGGTTAGATTCACGTGTTTACACAGCACCTTCTAAAAAACACACACACACACACACACACACACATATATATATATAAATTGTGGTATGTTTGAATATATATATATATATATATATATATATCCCTCAGGAATGCAACTCCAGCGCCGTATTATGTTTTTGTGAAGAAACTGACCAATATTATGACGACAGTTCTGGGCTCTCCAGCTCAAGAAAGACATGGAAGTGCTAGTGAGAGACCAGCAGGGGGCAGCAAAGACGGTTGGGGCCAGGAGCACCTTTCTTACCAGGAAAGACGGAGCTCTGGGACTGTTCAGCCAAGAATCGAGAAGGCTGAGAGGTGATCTGACCAATGTTTATCAGTATCGAAAGGCCAGAGAACAGAAGGGAAAAACTAACAACGAATAACTGCACAAACATACACTTCAGCCTGTAGTTTAGGAGGATGCGCAACAGGTGAAGGGAGGGGGAGGCACATGTTGGGGTGGAAACAATGACATAGACAAGGAAAAAAGATGTCATTCAGTATGTAGAATGGTGACAGAGAAATGGTTCAAAGAGAGAATTCTAAATTGTTCCACACAGCCATTACCTTTGTTTAGCCTACAGTTTATAGTATCCAATAACATTACTCATTTTAAGTCTCACATTCATCTTCTCTGAAGGCATGTTTTCTGCCTTTTAAGTTTTGGATATGCATGTACATAGAATGAATGTTTTTAAGGCTCCATCTTTTCCTGCTCTTAATTTTCATATTCTATTTCCATTTATTCCCAATCCAGTTATTCACATAGCAACTTAATTCCTTTTAAAAAGCTTTAAAAAGAGTATCTCTTTCCAAAGCCAATGCCGGTTTATAAATAAGTAATGCTGCTGAGAGGTTGATGTAACCAAAAGCTTCAAAACAGAAAAATTCAGGCAGGTCAGTATTGCTCAAGTCACTGTACAAGAAGTGTCTCAGCATAACTGCATTTAACAGGTATCCTTCACAGAAGGAAACAAAAGGAATAAAAATAATGTGCCTTTAAGGAATAGCCCAGGCATGTCTAAGGAAAGGGGCTCAAGGACTAATTCAAAGGGCATCTGGAGTGAAAGACTATCATAATTTTCAGGGAGCTCTAGGACTGGTTAACTGGAAGGACTAGAACTAGTTTAGATTCTAAAGTAATAATTATGTTACTATAAATTTCATGACTGCTGCTGAACCTTCTCAAAATATGCGTTTGCATTGAAGCACTATGCAGATGTAACTATTTCTCAAGAAAGATAGGGTCATATTTCCACCCAAGTTAATTATGCAATATTTTAAAAACTTGGCATGATATTCTGTGATTACATGGGCACTTACTGAACAAGAAGAAGAAACACTAAGCCATCAAAGAGGCTTATAATTCCATAATGCAATATGACAGTATTTCCACATTTCTGAACCCTGAAAATCTGTGCAGTCTGTTTTGGGAAACACTCACCTCGTTGTCTTCATGTATTTCAACACTGCCTTGTGCAGGAAACCTTTGTTTTCTTAAAGAGTCATGATATAATTCACCTGAAAGGAAGAGAGACGTAACTGACTGTATAAATACTTGGGTATTTCACAGACATCTTTCACAGACATCTGTGGAGTTAACATACAGTTATAGTTTCAAGACAGAAAGATTCACATTCTGTGAACAATCAGAACCATAGACAAAGTTTATTTGCAGTGCTGTGTTATACAGAGTCTGCTATTCCTAACAGCAACATTTGTAACAAGATTCAAGTCCTTATGCAAAGGTATACTGTACCAGCATCTGTGCTGTTTGTCATCTGTGCCTTTCTGAAACAGGCTGAAATGATGAAGAGTATTACTTTGTCTAAACACAACTACTGTGAGATAATGAGAAGGAACAGAGACAAAAAAAAGTTCATTATGAGAACTACGGCATGGTAAAACTACAGTGTTGGTTTTTTGTTGTTGTTTAGAAGTAAACAATTACAAACTAGAAGTGCTAGGTTGTTTTAAGATTATACCTTTTGTTCCTATATGTCAGTGGAATTTGCACAGTAATTAAATACTGCAACATTTCGCTAAAGGGCAATTACTTCAGCTGAAGTCTAGAGGGTTAGTTCTTTGAGAAGTTAACCCTTCTATACAGGCAGTGTTGAAATCCCAAATAAATGAGAATCCTCCCATCTCTGTTAACACCTCCTCCCTTACAAGTGGAGAGGCTGTGCGTGCACACTGACAGCTTTCTGAATTTAAACAGACCTTTTCCTCTACTTCCTCCAGCATGTCTGAAGAAAATAAAATGCATCATATAATGCTACAGATATCTCAGTTAACTTTTTCTTTTGGAGTTCTGAATTCACACCATGTTTGTGTTACCACTCCATTTGAGACACATTTATAGACAATCTGCCATACGCTAAAAGAATGTTATGTGGGGTCTGGTAAGGTTATTCTAAAAGCACTGAACTTGGTCCAAAATGAACTTCAAATAGTCTTAAATTCTGAATTACAATTGTGAACTAATTCCATACCAGTCTTACCTGGTATGTTCCTTATAGCCACTAGAAAATCATTCAAACAATATGGCTGTGATATTTAAAGCAAAGTGATTATTCTTGCCTTTCTGGCAGGAAAGACTTAAAGGATTAGTCATTTAATATTTGTGTAAAACACAACATACCACCGCTAAACAACACCCACACAAAAAACAGCACAAACACAAACCCACAAACCCTTAACTTCCAACCAAATGCAGTTATATTATGGAAGTCCCTGCACATTAAAGATGTTCCTAACTAAAAGTGGTGTTTCCAAAAGCCTGGCCAGAAGATCCACTTTTCTTTGTAGTACAAGTAGTGTAGAAAAAATATCAGTTTTTCAGCACCTCAGCTCACAACAGAACCAGTACCATACAAACATGAATTTTATGTGTGAAAAAAGGGTTATTCTAGGCCACATGGCACCATCTCATAGTGAACTATAATATTTAGAATTATAGAATCAATAGGGTTGGAAAAGACCTAAAAGATCATCCAGTCCAGCCATTCACCTATTACCAATAGCTCCCACTAAACCACGTCCCTCAACACAACATCCAGTTGTTCCTTGAACACCCCCAGGGTCAGTGATTCCACCACCTCCCTGCGCAGTCCATTCCAGTGCCTGACCACCCTTTCTGAGAAGTAATACTTCCTAATGTCCAGCCTGAATCTCCCCTGCCATAGCTTGAAGCCATTCCCTCTGGTCCTGTCACTAATGACATGAGAGAAGAGGCCGACCCCAGCTCACTACAACCTCCCTTCAGGAAGTTATAGAGAGCAATGAGGTCTCCCCTGAGCCTCCTCCAGGCTGAACATTCCCAGCTCCTTCAGCCTCTCCTCATAAGCCCTGTGCTCCAGACCCCTCACCAGCTTTGTTGCCCTTCTCTGAACACGTTCCAGGGCCTCAAAGTCCTTCTTGCAATGAGGGGCCCAAAACTGGACACAGAACTCGAGGTGCGGCCTCACCAGTGCTGAGTACAGGGGAATCACTTCTCTGCTCCTGCTGGCAACACTGTTTCTGATGCAAGCCAGGATGCCCTTGGCCGCCTTGCTCACCTGGGCACACTGTCGGCTCATGTTCAGCCGAGCATCAATCAATACCCCCAGGTCCATTTCCTCAACACAGTCTTCCAGCCACTCTGCCCCCGAGCCTGTAGTGTTGCCCAGGGTTGTAGTCGAAATACAGGACCCGGCATTTGGTCTTGTTGAACCTCATCCCATTGGCTTCAGCCCGGCTCTCCAGCCTGTCCAGATCCCTCTGTAGGGCCTCTCTACCCCCAGGCAGATCCACACTCCCAGCCAGTTTAGTGTCATCTGCGAACTTACTGAGGGTGCACTCGATGCCCTCATCCAGGTCATCAAGAAAGATGTTGAAGAGGACAGGCCCCAGCACCAACCCCTGGGGAACACCACTCGTGACCGGTCACCAGCTGGATTGAACTCCATTTACCACCACTCTCTGAGCCCGGCCCTCCAGCCAGCTCCTTACCCAGCCGAGACTGTACCCGTCCAAGCCACGGGCTGCCAGCTTCTGCAGGAGAATAGCATGGGAGACAGTGTCGAAGGCTTTGCTGAAGTCTAGGTAGAGCACATCAACTGCCTTTCCCTCATCCAGCAGATGGGTCACTAGATCATAGAAGGAGATCAGGCTGGTCAAACAGGACCTGCCCTTCATGAACCCATGCTGGCTAGGCCTGATCCCCCGGTCATCCCGCACATACTGCATGATCTCCCACAAGACAATCTGCTCCATAACCTTCCCTGGAACCGAAGTCAGGCTAACAGGCATGTAGTTCCCCGGATCCTCCTTACAACCTTTCTTGTAAATGGGAGTCACGTCGGCAAGCCTCCAGTCTTCTGGGACCTCACCAGTCAACAAGGAGCACTGATAGATAATGGAAAGCAGCTCGGCTATCACCTCCACCAGTTCCCTCAGCACTCTCAGGTGGATCTCATCCAGCCCCATGGACTTGTGTCAGTCCAGTTGGAACAGTAAGTCTCTGACTGTTTCTTCCAGAATCACAGGGGGGTTAGTGTGCTCCCCAGCCGAGACTACCAGGTCAGAGAGTGGAGTACCCTGAGGATAACTGGTCTGACCTTTAGTAAAGAAGGCATTCAGAACCTCCGCCTTTTCCTTATCCTCAGTGGTCACATTCCCAGCCTCATCCAGCAAAGAGTGGATATTCTCCTTTGTCCTCCTCTTACTGTTAATGTATTTATGAAAGAGTTTCTTGTTCCTTTTCACCCCAGCAGCCAGGTTAAATTTAAGCTGGGCTTTTGCCTTTCTTATCTTCCCTATACACATCTTAACAGCTTGTTTGTATTCAATCTCAGTTGCTCGTCCCTCTTTCCACAGGCGGTAGATTCTCTTTTTCTCCCGGAGCCTCAAGAATAGCTTCCTATTCATTCACGCAGGTCTTCTTCCCCACTGGCTCATTTTGTGGCTCAGAGGGACCGCCTGCTCCTGCACCCTTAAGACTTCCTTCTTGAAGAACAACCAGCTCTCTTGGACCCCTTTACTTGCTAACACTGAATGCCAGGGGACTCCCCCTACTAGTCTCTTGAACAATTCAGAGTCCGCCCTTCGGAAGTCCAAGGTAGCAGTTTTGCTATTCCCTCTCCAGGCTCCACCAAGAATCAAGAAATCTACCTTTTCATGGTCACTCTGCCCAAGGCAGCCCCCAACCTCCACATCTCCCACCAGACCTTCCCTGTTTGCAAACAGCAGGTCTAGAGGGGCAGCTCCTCTCGTGGGCTCTCTGATCAGCTGCATCAGGAAGCTGTCCTCCATGCATTCCAGAAACCTCCTGGACTGCTTCTTCTGTGCTGTGCTGTACTCCCAGCATATGTCAGGGAAGTTGAAGTCCCCCATGAGGACAAGGGCTGGTGACCGTGCAGGTTGTGCCAGCTGCTTACAGAATACCTCATCTGTCTCTTCATCCTGGTTTGGAGGTCTATAACAGATGCCCACCAGGATGTCTGCCTTGTCAGCCCTTCCTCTGATCTTTACCCACAGGTATTCAACATCATCGTCCCCAGTCACAATCTCAGTAGCATAAAAGCATTCCCTAACGTAGAGAGCCACACCACCACCTCTCCTTCCTTGCCTATCCCTCCTGAAGAGTTTGTAGCCATCCATTGCAGTGCTCCAGTCATGGGAGCAATCCCACATTTCTGTTATGGCAACTAGGTCATAGTTCGCCTGCCACACAACGGCTTCCAACTCTTCTTGCTTGTTGCCCATGCTGCGTGCATTAGTGTAGATGCACCTCAGCCGAGCCCCTCGCCTCTCTTCTAATCCCAATACTACTTCCCCAGGCTGATCTCTAGCAGGCCTGGCTTTATCCCTCTCCCCCTTCCTATCTAGTTTAAAGCTCTCTCTACATTTATCCTCAGCAGAGTACTTAAGAAATCCAGGAGTCATCAAATGCTCAGAAATCTTCACTGCTACCATTCTCTACAGCACAACACACTAGGCAAAATGCTTTCTGGAATTATTTATACCCTGTTCCTTTGAAAATCCTACTCTAAAAATACATCTTTAGAAAGCAGAGAGAGTGGTTTGCTTTTTCCTTGATGCAATTGATACCAAGGTTGAATGATGGTTTGCTCCTGCAAAAAAATAAATTAAAAAAAAAAAAACAAAAAACCCACATCATAGATAACTGGATGTAAAATTCCAGGGATTGTGATATACCGGGCTTCTTTCCAAAGAAGCATGTGTGTGTGTCAGGGGATCAATACGTGCCTTTATTTCACATTTCAGGTTTGCTAATCATACGGTATGGAAGATAACCAGATTTGGGGCCTAGCTTCAGCTCTACTGTTTATGTTAAATACCAGACACTCAAGTAACTGGGGATCTCCTCTATAATGAGGATAATATAATGAATAAGACTACCCAACAGCTAAAGTTCTGTCCAAGACAGGAACATACATCAAGACATATTACAGAAAAACACTGAAAACTCATTAGGCAACAAAACAAACTGAACAGAGATTACGTATCTTACTTTTTGGAAGGGCTTTAATGAGGTAAAATACTAATAAAGCATGGCTGGACCAAACCTCTCTGTTGATGTTACCCATATTTTACAGATTTTTCCAGTAGACTCGATTCATACTGTCATTAGACCAAATTATGCTAATTGTGTAAATGATGCTAATTATGTAAATTACAGTAGGGAAAAAAAATTGTATTCAAATCCTACAGTAAGAAAAACAGTAGGCTGTAACAGATTACATTCTAACACCTAGTAATATAGTCAGGAAAGGTCAGGATGAAATAAGAAAAGAAAAAATTAAGAAGTAATTATTAAACTTGCAAATTCACCAGCTAGAAAAACTCCACAGCTTCTCAAGATCTGGCACAAGATGACACAGGAACAGGAGATCAAAACCTGATTCTTCAAGACAGTCAGCTCTTATACAGGCATCCACAAAAAAACTAATCAACAGTGTGCCCACTGTTGTTGTACACTGGCAGTTGTAGTGGATAGTTCCCACTGCCATTCTTACGTTACAGTTTTCAAAAGCAACCAAGTCCCCAAACACATTGGGAACTTGGGAAAACCCAGCCTTTCTATTGTGTCCTTCTGGTAACATAACTCTTGAAAACCTAGATCTAGGTACAGCTGCTGAGCCATCCTACACAGTCCTGGCTCATATTACTGAGTAGAATGAATTCTTCATGCTTCTGAGTGAATGTGTCCTAATGACATTCACTGGTTTCCAGCAGGCTAGAAGTAGGAATGAAAAGTCCTCGTCTTTTTCTAAATGCTTTCTTGACCCAGCCAGCAAGTCAGGTTGTAAGGTCACAATCAATTATCCTTCTAGGTTCCAAAGACCTTCCTCTAAAAGTTCAAATAATCTTGCCTCTACAGACATGAGTATTCTTTTTGGGAGATAGTCTGAGACTGAAATTAACTCACTTAGCACAAAACGTAACACCTTCCACTCCCATTGCAAAACACTTTTCCTGTGAGGAAACAGACTTGAAGTTACAGCAGCAACAATTTAAACAAAGAAAGAAAAAAAACAAAAACAAGCAACCAAACAAAAAACAACATACCAGCGAAGATAGAGAAATAAAACTGCTGAATCACAATACTACCTTGCACATAGAACTCCACAGAGGACAAAAAGAAAAATGAAAGCACTGCATATGACGAATTTAATCTAGAACATATTACTATACTCCTATAAAGGTAACTCACTTTAAACTCACTTTAAGACAAACTAATGAAACAATTAAATAATGATCTGCCAGCTAAGATATAAAAGCTCAGTTCAAATTTGTACCTTAGTGTGTGCTTCTTCTATATCATATATTATCACATTTCTCTATGCCCTTTCTTTAGCTACGCAGGTGGATTCTAGAGAACAGCTGTATTACAGTGTTAGGCAGGTAATCTATCACTGAATTTCTGGATCTGCAGGATTAGCACAAGAATAAGCTTAATACACAAGAGAAAAATCAGTAACAAAAAATATGGTCATGTGTTTTCCCTGTGGAAACTCCATTTAGCATTTTAAAGTAATGCTTCACACGGATCAAAATGCCCTAATATCCTGCTTCAGCTAGCTACATACTACATCACTGTGCTGTTTTGCCCTTCTTGCTAAAAAAAAATTAAAAATAAAATAATAAAAAAAAATAAAAAATTGAATGGAATAATCCAGGTTAAACAAAGCATACAGTCTGTAAAGCATAATGCATTATTTAATATACTAGCTCTTACAGGCACTTTTGGGGTACATCTTCATAAACCTCAGTAACAATAAATAAACTAAGCAAACATAGCTTTTGCTCTTTCATACTTCTTCTCAAAGTAACTTTTGAGGAAAGCATGGTAACACTTATACTGATCAACATACTATCTCTAGCTGTTGCACAGCATTGAATATGAAGAAAAAAGAAAATAACTTCAGACTCACTTTGCTTTTCCTGTAGAAAGCCAGATGAGCAAAACACAGATTCTTTACCTGCAAAGGGAAAAAAAGACAATATGAAACAGGATTGCTTTACACAAACATCAACTTCTTTCCTTTTTCTAATATATTACAGTAAATAGTTTGCAACTGACCACTATGCTGATTTTTAAAACATCCAGTGGCTTCTGTGGAAAGAGTTTATCAAAGGACACACTGGAGAATTACTCCCTAGTGAATAAGACTCTAGGATGCATAACATGGTGTATTTGCTTAACAATTCAGAAGCACTTTAAATAATGGGATGCAAAATACAGCCAATTCTTCACAACCCGTTATTTCACATGGCACGTACACACATACAATTAATTGACAAAATAAAGCAAGCAAAGGCGACAATGAAATTCTAGATTTCCAAAGAAATTAACAGATCTCAAAACCATCTGATACTACATTTAAATTCTGAGCTGTGATGGTTTTAAATTTTCAGATGCCACAGTTAGACACCTCATTAAGTCTGTCCTCCAAATGCTTGACACATAGTTCTTTCAAGCACATAACTAAAATTTAATGTTATCTATTTTCACAAGTATTCACAAAATTTTGTTCATAAGAAGACAGATCCAGAGAAGTATGTTCTTCAGCACCTTCCAGCTACAGGTTCCTAGAATTTGGTTCTGGTCTCATTTCCTCCTCCTCCTCACAAGTAAATCTTTCTCCAGCTTCAGGAAATGTGACACTGAAATTCACAACGCAGCGTCTAAAAGTTCCCTAAATCACATTATGTTTCTCTTCAAAGTCATCCCTCAAGAGGCTCAAGGAGTACAAACCTAGACTGAAGGCACACCTGCTACATTATAAACTATCCTGATGACACTGAGAACATTTACTGTGATACTACAGAAAAGTCTTAAATGCCAAGCCTAATTAATGACGTGTGGGCATTCTACTTCATTTATTTAACCAGTCCTCATAATCTACTGCCTAAAACCATGACATCTACACTACTAAATGGCTTTGAAATTAGTTCTAACTTTTCAGGAAAAGTTTAGTTTATGAGGAGACTCACCAAATTCAAAGAACTATTGACTTTATCAAAAGAAAATAAGCTGGTGGAATTAAGGCAGCAGAAACTCTACACTCTAGCAGAGTTTAAACTATGCTCTTCACAGGTGTACAGATACTTTCATCATACGTTCATTTCCTCAGAATCTGGGAAAAAGAAAAAAAAGCGACTTCTCTAGTCTGGAATTACAATATGATCTGCAATTCTTCCAGTTGCACATTACCAGCTACTATGATGCTACAAACAAACCAACAAAAAAAAGCAAGCAGTTTTTTTGAGCAGTGCTGAAACCAGAATAGAATCCATCTTACTTTTCCACAAAGAACTGATAATTGGTAACAGCAGCAGAAATAAACTTATCTATTCACCACAGAAATTTGCTGCAATTAAAGTTTTACAAAGTTTGCCTCAGTGTTACATACTTGTGTATTATGCTGCGCTACATGGTCAATATACATATGCCTATCTTCACAGATCAGTGCTCCTAAGATGACAAAGAATTGCAGAATGGCTGAGGTGAGATGGGACCTCTAGGTCCATCAGATCTAACCCTCCTAGCACAGGCAGGGTGGCATAGAGCAAGCTGCCCAAGACCATGTCCAGATGTCTACAAACTGTTCCGGTACTCTATCACCCACACAATAAAGAAGCACTTTCTGATATTTAGATGGAAGATTGTATTCCAGTTCGTGCCTACTGCCTCCCATTGGACACCACTGATAAGAGCCCAAGTATGTCTTCTTTGCAACCTCATAGGGTATTTGTATACCTCGTTTCACTCTCCCCCACAATTACATTGCTAATGTGTTCAGCACCAGAGGACAGCACAGAGGAACACAGTTGTGTGCCTCAGTACCAGTAAGATACTAGTGTGGCCCTTGTTCATCTTCCTTCCCACAAATCCAGGCTTTCTTCAGCAAGAACCCAGTGAAATTTAACTCTGAATAGAAAAGTCTGATTTTTTATTTTTATTTTTTAACTATGGCAAATATAACACCGATAGCAGTACAGTTAGGCAAAATTTAGAAAGGGGGGAGGGGAGGTAATACACTTAAAGACAGCATGATCTAAATGGGACTGACAGTCAGGGAACCTTTAGGCCCAAAGAAACTGATGCAAAATCACCTGCTGATTTCAGCATGTGGATGGGATCTTAACACAGATCCAAAAATGAAGAGGGAATCTGCAGAGAAAGTGAATATGCTAACACAGCATGACCCCACTGTCAGGTAGAAACATCTTAGAGGCTAATATAAGTTTCTTCCATTTTGCATACATTTGTTGAGCTGTATTTTACAACATACAGTATCACAGAAATAAAATGACAACAGTTGTGGAATGCCAGCAGCCTTGTTCTAGCCTAAACTGCTACCACAGACGATTTGCATCTGCTAGAATTGTTGGTAGAAGTAAATCTGTTTTTATATGAGCCACCTGATATGTTTTGAATTGCTATTGACTACTGTAATTTCCATCTTTGCTTTCCACTGCTCAATTCACCAAACTAAATTTTACTTGCCATTCTTCACATTATTAGGCAGTGACGGATGCTACTGCAATAAATTTCATAGCAGCATAAACATTACATTCAGCTATGTACAGCCACACTTTCACTATATGACCTCAGGAAGCCCCAAGAAAGAGGAGATCACATGCTACTGGCAGGGAGAATACCTATTTGTTTACAGAGAACATAGACTGTGAATAAAATCAGGCAAGGCAACCTTCAGGGACAGAGGCTGGGAACACCAATAAAAGGTGAAAATCGTAATACTGAAAGCACATAAAGATATATGGATTTTTCCATTGTATTATGCATTTCAACCACTGCACTGTTTCAGGCCTGAAGATGAATGGCAGACGTAGCAAAGGAGACTGAATCAGCAAGTCAATGAAAGATAAAACCAGACGCACAGCTTGATAAAGACATATTAGTGTGCACCTTGTCTTGCACAGAATCTCCTGTACTAATTTAATGGGTCTATATCAACACTTATAATTTCAGATAAGATTTAGTATTCACACCACAATTTACAAGCATCTTTTTTTTTTTTTCTTTTAAAGTCTAGACCATTTAAGGGAAAAGAAAAAAAAAAAAAATCCAAAAACACCTTTCCACCTTAACTAAGTGGGAAATGTTAACACACAATCAAGATAATACAATGGTGTTATCAGAATACTACAATTCTCTTCAGTGTCTTGCAGACACTGTAGCAGGAGACTGACAACTCCCTCCTTCATCACTCAGAAATGTGCTGTTTCACACACAAAATAGGGTTGTTTTCTTTCTTACATTAGATGGAAAAAGGTAATATGCAAAACATATATGAGAGGCCATGAAAGCATCAATCTGCAAGACTTCTTTTTAAACACAGAATGTCACAGAGTTATCTCTAGATAACTATCTGTGTCTACAACACGGGGACAGCAGGCTCACAGGCTCGAAAAGGAAGAAAGGGGAGGGGAAAGTGTGCAAAGAGAAAAAGGAATAAAAAACAAAAACATCATTAGCAACATCTGAGAAGTAAAATTAATTTCTTAATTATAATAGCAAAAATAAAAGTTAACTGGGATTGAAGCTAATAAACCAAACAAGTGAGAGAGTGAGTGTCCAAAAATGCAGGCCTTACTATAAAGCTGAAGGCAGATGGCTGGGGAGAACACGGTTCGGAGACATGCAGCAAGAAGAAAGGGGAAGCCTCATGATTTGGGAAGTGTTTTATCTTTCCCTCTAAACAGAAATCAGAAATAGAACAGTGAAAGTCTTCTGGGAGATGAAGCTGTTCTCCTCTTCTGAGAAGCAGGTATCTGGAAATATCCAAAGGCCGCAGAACTGGAACATCAGTCCTTTTAACTCCCAGTGCACTATGTGATGTTATGATGAGGAATACTGATACAAAAGTCATAAAACCATGACACAGAATTACACAGAACAGCTGCAGTGGTAGGGAACTGTGGTGCACACCACAGTCTTTGGAGAACAATTAATGGTGAGTTTTAATGAAAGAAGTACAGAATTTGTTATTAAAAAATAATAACAATAATCAGTAGGAACTGAATGTCTCAATTCCAGGGAGTACAGAAACAGCAGGATTTTAGGGTTTCTGTATACAGATGTAACATAACTTGTCCAACCATAGCACCTCACAGCTCCAAAGCACTACCTCACAAATCCACTGGGTGTGAGAATTAATGTTTAGTCTAAGATAACAATTCAAACAAGTCCCAAAAAGAGAACAATATTACTATCGGCACTGTTTTCCAGATAATCAGTGCATAAAAGGATGGAAAGATCTCAGTAAGCTGGTCTTAGGCAGTGATACCAGGACAGAGCTTTAATTCAGCTGGTATGAAAATTTCCACTTGTGAAAGATGACTGTGTCCACCTATTTTGCTGGTTACCAGTAAAACAATACCATCAGACTGTATTAGCAGCACATGAAGCACAGGAAACGAGGATTTCACAGGCATTTTATGGCTAGTTATGTTTTAATCAACTTAAAAAAAACTGCCTACCTGGGAATTCATCACAATCTATGACATTTTAATTGAATTACCTGGATTTACAGCATGTAACAGTAGCATATACGACAGAATTGACTAAAGGCACTTAAAATGTAAGCAGGGCTTATTAAATCAACAGTCACCCCGCCAAAGCTGTATTACAGAAATAATTCCTTTGCTTGCTTGTTTACATTATATTCTACAAGAACTATCACCAATGCCAACTTCTTCCCCTCGCCCCTCCACACACCTGCCCTGCCTAAGACCCCCATATTGCAAAAAAAATTACATGCTCAAGTCCTTGCTAGAAATTTGGTAGAACTGACACTTAAAGTTAAAAAGTTAAACAATTAACATAGCTCCTGCTTATTCTAGCCTAACCATAATTCTGTCTCTCAGAAAACATAAGTCCAACAAATTCTTGTTTTCATTAGTCATGCTGCTGAGTATTAGTATAAATAAATAAAAACCTCTCAAAAAATAAATGTAGTAAATTAAAATAACAACTATATTAAAATTTTAAAAAACAGTAAATTAGAAAATAAGTAATAAAACATTAGAAAATAAAATTAATGACTAATTGCATCTACAGCATTGCTACATTGTCTTCTTCTTAGAGAAGAATCAGCCTACTAAACTAAAAAATGGCATGTTTACCACAGTTTAGCAAGAACAGTGCTCTCATCAAAGCTAAGAGGAATACGGCCACTTCCATCCACAAAGCAGGATCAGATAAAGAAAGAGGAAAAGCAGACAGGTAATTTCTGAAGGAAAGCAAACTGTTGTCATTAAAACAAATGCCATTTAAATACTCTGACAAGCACATCTGGTTGCACTCTTTTGTTATGCCACCTATCACAATTGCGAAAGTAACAATAGGAAAGCTAAGATTTAAAATGCTGGAAGCAAGGACAGAGTCACATTACCTAGTATGATGCATGGAGGTATCATTACAATTAATGAGATCAAACTAACAAGAAGGGAAGCACAGAGCATTAGAAAATACCTGTCAATAACAGGACCTGGCCGTCAGGAAGGAAAACAATTCCTTTTAAGGAATTGTAGCAGAAATCCTCTGTCGCTAACAGTTCTTCCAGTCTTGCAGTAAAAGCAGTGCTTGTCCTCTCTTTCTTAGCAGTTAGCTTACCACATCCCTGTCAACACTCCTATGAGCTGTCAATTTTTACAAACACTGCTTGTAAGAAAAACTGATAGCAAAAAAGTAAGCTTCCATGTAGTGAGAATTAGCTTTTATCTGCCTCAAAACAGGTAAAAGGCTTGTTCAATAGGATTTTTGTGTCTGGGGAGAGCAACACCTAAGATTTCTTACTAAATTCTACCTGGTGTGAACTTGTGTAAAGCATTCCACAAACACAGTCTCTCTGACAAAGTTCGCAGTCTAGAAAGGCCAAGTAGCTCAACAGATGGGCAACAGAGGGAGAAAGAGCAACCTCATTATTCATGATTCATGTGACTTTTTTTTTGTTGTTTTGTTTTTTTTTTTGTAATTTAAATCACATGTATGCTTTGACCTCAAAGTTAATACCTACTGCATCAATGGAATTTGCCCCTACAATTTCATATGCTGAAATGACAATACAAGCTTAAACTGATATGTGAACTACTAGCTTGGGTAGAATGGCGCACCTTTTCTGTAACAAATACTTGCCTGGTTTGCTAGTTAAAATGTTTCATAATCTCACTTCTGACTATAAAGAAACTCCAGTAATGAAACATAATACATGCTGAATTCAAAGTATATGAAAAGTCTCCTGTATTTGCAGAGAATTCACCTCACTTTTAAGTGTACTGTGTCAAGAGTACAAGGCTGTGCTGCCATTCAGTTAGACCTGGACAAGTACAGGTTAGGGGCTGAGCTGCTGGAAAGAAGCTCTGTAGAAGACTCAGGTGTCCTGGTGGCCAACAAGCTGACCATGAGCCAGCAGCGTGCCCTTGTAGCCAGGAAGGCCAATGGCACTCTCAGGTGCGTTGCACAGAGCATAGCCAGCAGGGCAAGGGTGACTTCTCCTCTCTGTCCTGTGGAGGCCACATTTGGAGTGTTGTGCTCCCAGCTGAAGGCAGACGGGGAATTGGAGAGAATCCAGCGGAGACTCACAAAAATGATTTAAGACTCGGAACATCTCCCTCATGAGGAAAGTCCGGAGGCAGTTCAGCTTGGAGAAGAAAAGGCTGCAAGGGGATCAATGCTTGTTAACATCTGAAGGGCAAGAGTAAAAAGATAGAGCCAGACTTTTTCATGGTGCCCAACAACAGAACAAGGAGGAATGGTCACAAGCTAGAACACAGGAAGTTCCACCTGAACTTGAGGAAAAAATGCTTTCCTTTGAGTGTGACAGAGCCCTGGAACAAACTGCCCAGATTGGTGATGGTGTCTCTTTACCTGGAAATATCCAAACCCACTTGGACGCTTTCCTGCATAACCTGCTCTATGGAACTTGCAAGGAGTTGGACTGGAGCATCACCAGAGGTCTGTTCTAACTCCCAAGATTCTATGAACCAACAATAACTTTAACCTTACAAATGTTAACAACATGTACTTAAAGATACAGGCTCAAGGTGGCTAGACTAAATGCAAAGCACTGAAAACAACAGTATGAATTTGCTCCTGGTTCTCAGTACACACATTTTACTGTAACACAATAGACAAATACTTTACACCAGCAGTGAATTTAACTGCATAACTATGATGTGTAAACATGGTGTTTGTCTTACTTTCTGTAACAGAAACTTATTAAATTTAAATGCCACTCCCATTACATTCAGCTCTGTTAAAAAAAAAAAAAAAAAAAAAATTGTTTTAAATTCATTGGATAAGCAGATCATACTCCTCCATCCTTTTCCACTGAAAAAGTAAAGTACCACATAAAAGACAACACAGGACATCTTTGTCTTTTCTATGCAATATTTTAAAGAGAAAACCCAGCTTTACCTGGACACATAATTTTTTAAAATTAACACTTGAGCTAAGGCTGAAACACTTGCTGCTCTATCTGAAGATTACTGGTCACAGATATGAAACTACTGAATCAGTAATTCTACTCAGTCTTATTAAGCTGTAACAAAAGCATTGTCTAATTACTTGTACTAAAAACACTGCAACAAGCATTTGGCAGATAATTCCATGAGGACAGACACAGATGTGTAGATGCAGGGGAAATCAGGGAATAACAAACGAGTGGGGCTGAGTTTGAAAGCATAAGGTGGCAAGGAAAAGGAAGAAATGCATATAACTGCCTCATCTGCTACAAAATCTCACATATTTAGCAGGCATGGAAGATGGTTCATGGTGAGCCATTTGGAAAACCAAGTCATATTTGATGCAATACCATATTAATTTTTCTTACTACTCTTTTTTCTCTTGCAGAGAAAATGGTATGCTACATTACATCCAGTTGTAAGAGGCCATGCTTTTTACATTACTGTCTCAAAGTCTGCTGAAATGGACAAGTTCAGGGAAGCCTGGCCAAGGTTCCAGAACTCCCTTTGTCTGAGACACACAGAAGGACAAGTCCAGGCAAGTCTGAACCACGGTTCCAGACCCCCTTTGTTTAAGGGTGACGTGACAGATGGACAAGTCCGGGAGCTACAAAAGGGAGATAAGATACAGATGAATGGCCCTTAAGTGACATCTGCTGGGATTACAATACAGCAGACAGGGAACAGTCTCGGAGGTTCCTAGAGTGTGTGGGAGATAACTTCCTGACACAGTTGGTGAAGGAGCCGACGAGGGGAAACAAAACTCTGGACCTGCTGTTTGTTAACAGAGATGGTCTGGTAAGGGATGTAAAGGTTGGAGGCCGTCTGGGACAAAGCGATCATGAAATGCTAGATTTCTCGATCCTTGTCGAACCGCGGAGGGGAGTCAGCAGAACTGCCACCTTGGACTTCCGGAGGGCGGACTTCAACCTCCTCAGGACTATGGTTGAGAGGGCCCCCTGGGGAGTATCTTTGGAGAGTGTGGGAGCCCAGGAAGGTTGGGAATACTTTAAGGAAATTGTCCTAAAGGCGCAGGAGCTGACTGTCCCAAAATCGCGAAAGATGAGCCGACGGGTGAGGAGGCCGGGCTGGCTGACCAGAGACCTTTGGCTTGATCTAAAGAACAAAAAGAGAGTTTACGGTCTCTGGAAGAATGGGGGAGCTACTTATGAGGATTACAGGTTTGTAGTGAGGCTGTGCAGGGAGAAAATTAGGAAGGCCAAGGCGCAGCTAGAACTGAGCTTGGCTTCTAAGGTTAAGGAGAATAGTAAATGTTTTTATAAACACATCAATACCAAGAGGAAGGCTAAGGAAAATCCCCATCCCTTGTTGGATTCTGAGGGCAACTTGGTCACTGAGGATCGGGACAAGGCTGAGGTACTTAATACCTTCTTTGCCTCGGTCTTCAATAGTTATGCTTGTAACTCCCTGGGAACGCAGCCCCCTACACTGGTAGACGGGAAGGGGGAACCAAAAGAGTCTTGCGTGATCCGTGATGAGATGGTTCTGGATCTACTTAGAAAGCTGAATGTTTATAAGTCCATGGGGCCGGATGGGTTGCACCCTAGAGTTCTGAGGGAGTTGGCGGATGTGGTCGCCAAACCACTGTCCATAATTTTTCAGCAGTCTTGGCTGACTGGGGATGTCCCGGTGGATTGGAGACTGGCAAATGTGATGCCTATCTTCAAAAAGGGCCGGAAAGATGATCCTGGCAGCTACAGGCCCATCAGTCTCACCTCGGTGCCTGGGAAGGTTATGGAAAGGATAATCTCAGGTATCATCATGGACGAACTAAAGGTCAGCCATGGGATCGGGCCTAGTCAGCATGGGTTTATGAATGGTAGATCCTGCCTGACTAACCTGATTTCATTCTATGACAAGGTGACCCGCTTAGTAGATGAGGGAAAGGCTGTCGACGTGGTCTACCTGGACTTCAGTAAGGCCTTTGACACTGTCCCCCATAACATTCTGGTAGAGAAGCTGGCTGCCCGTGGTTTGGATGGGTGCACGCTCCGCTGGGTGAAGAACTGGTTGGATGGCCGGGCCCAGAGAGTTGTGGTCAATGGAGTGGAATCCAGTTGGCGGCCGGTCACAAGTGGTGTCCCCCAGGGCTCGGTGCTTGGGCCGCTTCTGTTTAACATCTTCATTGATGATTTGGATGAGGGGATTGAGTGCACCCTCAGTAAGTTCGCAGACGACACTAAGCTGGGAGGGAGTGTTGATCTGCCTGAGGGGAGAAGGGCACTACAGAGAGACCTGGATAGACTTGATCGATGGGCCAAGGTTAATGGAATGAGTTTCAACAGGGCCAAGTGTCGGGTCCTGCATTTTGGTCATAACAACCCCAGGCAATCCTACAGGCTTGGGGAGGTGTGGCTGGAAAGCTCCCAGACGGAAAGGGACCTTGGTGTGCTGATGGACAGTCGGCTGAATATGAGCCAGCAGTGTGCCCAGGTGGCCAAGAAGGCCAATGGCATCCTGGCTTGTATCAGGAATGGTGTGGTGAGCAGGACTAAGGAAGTCATCCTGCCCCTGTACTCAGCATTGGTGAGGCCTCACCTCGAGTACTGTGTCCAGTTTTGGGCACCTCAGCACAAGAAGGACATGGAGGTACTGGAGCAGGTCCAGAGAAGGGCAACGAGGCTTGTTAAGGGCTTGGAGAATCAGCCCTATGAGGAGAGACTAAGGAAGCTGGGGCTGTTTAGTCTGAGGAAGAGGAGGCTGAGGGGAGACCTTATTGCTGTCTTCCAGTACCTGAAAGGTTCTTACAGTGAGAGTGGGGCAGGTCTATTCTCACTACTGACTTGTGACAGGACGAGGGGAAATGGCCTCAAGTTGCGCCAGGGCAAGTTTAGGTTGGATATTAGAAAGAACTTCTTTACAGAAAGGGTGGTTAGGTACTGGAATGGGCTCCCCAAGGAGGTGGTTGAATCGCCATCCCTGGATGTGTTTAAGAGCCGCTTGGATGTGGTACTCAGGGATATGATTTAGCAGAGGTTTGTTGTTGTGGTATTGTTTTGTGGTTGTTTTTTAAGAGATAGGCTACTGGTTAGGCTGCGGTTGGACTTGATGATCTTCAAGGTCTTTTCCAACCTGAGTGATTCTATGATTCTATGATTCTAAGTGGTCTTTTGTGTGGGCCCATCTCAAGGAAGAGGGCCATCTCCGAGGTACTCACATCACTCTGACCCAAGCCTACCAGAAATGTCCCGAAGGCTGGGAAGAAGTAGGATAAAAAGAGCATGGACAAACCATGGATTTAGGTTTTCTGCCATCAGATGCCTCACTACGTGAACACCTGCATGCTGAAGAAGATGCATGCATGAAGAACTTCTAGGATTCTCGCCTCAGATTCCTCCAACGTCGTCCTACGGCTGCCAACGGATTCACCTGGGCTTGCTGCTCGAGACTGCCCGTGAGACCTCCCTGCTCCGTGAGACCTCGCTACTCGAGACTCAGCTCCGTGAGACCTCGCTGTTCCCCGAGACCCTGCAGCCCTTTCTACCTCCTGCTCTGCACTGCACCGAGCTGCTGCTTGCGGCCTGCCACTCTGCTGCTGCTCTCCCCAACTCCTGTTTTCCCTGGACCAACGACACAACGTGCAACGGGACGCTGCTGCATCCAGGAGGTGACTTTCCCCACTTTTCTGTAATTCTTGCCTTTTTCCACCTTTCCTATCGCTCACTTTCCCGTCCCCATCACCCTAATTTCGATATTCGCCGCTCTCCCTTCCCATCCCCTCAGCTGTCTATTATTCCTAATAAACTGGTCGGATCAACATTTGAATGTTTCTCTTCTTAATCTCACGCCGAGCATAATTTATCAAAAGAACCTTGCCTCTCTCCTTAATTGGAGCGAGACACCAGTAACTCTTCCAAACTGCCATTTGGAGTCAGAGACACAACAACGTTGCCAAGTAACATAAGAGAAAATTTGGTATCACAGTGAAGAACAAACGTAAAAAAGAAATCTTCCCAAATTACCTACTTAATTGTAAGCATAATGTCTGGATTGGCATTTACTTGTCATTTAAGTGCTAGCAAATAAAACATCCTGATGGTAGATAATCAAAAAGTTTCTGAATCGGATAAATATTACTTCTAATTAATCCTTGTACTGAAATACACTGGCTCATAGTTATTTTCAGGATTGACTACATGTAACAAATCAGTATAGAAAAGCCTCCAAAAAAGAATCTGAAGTGCACAAATCCATCAAATTCTTCTTAAAAAAGTTAGATTAACAGCATCATTATACACAAATTCTCTTACCACAGATGGGAAAGTAAGTTAGGTTCACCCTTCTTCAACCCAAACCATTCTATGGTTCTATGATTCTCTGTAAATTCACTGAGGTAATTTTCATTTCTAAATGACAAGGTAATTTAGGAGACAAAGAAACAATTAAAAGGAGTTGCTTCTGCCTTAGGTCCTAGACCCTTACTGGCGCATCAGCATTCACTTCTCACTTATATGAGTGGTGCACTACTACCTAAACGTTATGCTAAAGCTGTCTGAAAACATTCTTAAGGTATGTCCCCTTGAAATTTTTCGATAATGATTTGTTAACTTCAAAAGAAGCATTCAGAGTGTTTAAGTAACAGAGACTTACTCTATGTAGAAAAATAAACCGATGGTAATGACAAAATGACAAAAAAGTCTTTAATATACATTGATCACAGGAAACAGAAAATACAGGCTACCATCTTGCTGTTGTTGAGCTTTGAATCTAAAACAGCCCCACTGAAGTCAATACATTTCTGATGCTACTTGGCTTATCAGAGAAGTACTTTCTTTCTGGAATAGATCACTAATACATTTTACAGCCCTAAAACATTTTAACACGTTTATGTAAATCCTTCAATGATGTGATATTATAAATTTTATTTCTCTTGAATATTAACATGTTCAGCACCAAATTGCTTAACTTTAAGTAGATATGTAAGGCAAGCTGAGCAGTACCTTGATTTTCTTCCAGCTTCCCAATTGTTTCTATCTGCTCAGCAAGGTCATTAGAGTTCCACTGGCTCATGCCAATGAGAATAGCACTTTTTCTTTCCACCACCTCTTCTGCATGAGGAAAAAGGAAAACAGAATAAATGGCAGTGATGAACATGAGAATGCCACAAAGGACTAAAACTAGTAACTGTGAGAAAAATAAGCAGCCTAAGTTAGCATAGGCAAGACTCTCCAGAGAAGTTTCCTGCCTACTGATATATCCTGAAGTGTACCTATGCACTACATACATTTTCTGCAGGAAAACCAAAGAGGAGGGGACTGTTTGACTATTTGCTCTTTTCTTGAGCAGGTCACTTAAAAATAAAGCTGGGAATAAATAACTCAAGTGTTTACTATCAGCTTACTAGTTAGAATTCCTTTCCCTTTCCCCACTCCAGGCAAGCACTGAAGATCAAAACAACCCTAAAACTGACATCTTTGGTTTTTCCTAACAGCTGACAAAAATTTCACACAACCTAAAGCCCTTCCCAACTCACAATTCTCCTTCCTCAGTTTCTACAAACTTTTTCAGTTTCTGAAAATACTTGCAGCACTACACCATCAACTTGTAATTGTTTATTTTCTATGAAACAGACATACAGATTATACTTTCACATTCATTCAAGAAATGAAATCAGCTATACTATAATCAAAATAGTCCACAACAGTCAAACTATATGAGCTTCTCAGAACATGAATAAGAACTTTTTTCCAGATATAAGGGGAGCCTTGGTCAACATAGTAGTACTTACATATATATTGGTGGTTCAACATTCATTTCAGCCTGAAAATGGAGCTGTGTCCTATAATTATAAGCATTTTTAAGTTTATTATATACCACAATCTTAACAAGTAATTGAAAGTAATCCTATTCCAGACAGGCAAGAAGTGAAAGATGCAGCAGAATATGCTCCACACTGTTTTGATGCCAGATGCAGTTCATGGCTGCTCATTCATCCACACCAGTACTTCACCCATCTCTGATAAACTTGGGCCTGTTCAAAAATCATACTCCAGTCTGGTGAGAACAAAGTTGTCAGTCCATTCCAAAATGAGCTTACTCACTTGCGGCAAATCTGGCAAAAGAATAGGGAGAGTAAAACAAAACTTTGCACTGACCTCGAGCATCAAAGAACTCATCATCAGAGCTCTCCACAGAGTCTTTGAGGATGTTCTGCATGTGCCACTGATCACCAATGAATCTGCGTAGGCCAGCTGGAAATACAGAGAGACTGACATTAACCCAAAGGAATGCTCACTTCTGTGCCAGACTTAAAAGGAAAAGTACAGTAATAAACACTGGTTGTGTTGTCATGATGTATCAAGAGGATCCTTTTGGTCAGTGCACCTAATCTCAAAAGCATTCTTAAGATGGCATTAAAATTACACTTCTTGCTTTCACTTAAGAGAAATTATTAAAACAAGGTTTTGGTTAAAGATGAGCCTGCATCACTTTCAGTTAATGTAGTGACTTGCAAGATAAATTCCAGCATATGCATCTCACCAGGCTGTTCAACACTCAGACAGTACAATATTTGGTTCCTAGACCTCAAGCAGCATTTCCCCAGAACATGGCAGTGGTTCCTGTCCAAATTATACTTCACTTCTGAGAGAAATAGCATCCTATTTGGCTCACATGTTTACAGACAAACTAATGAATACTCATTCATTCAAACTTATTCATAGAGTTTTCTCATCAGAGAGCTTTGTTTTGCCAGAGACCTGTGCTTATATTCACAGCTTGTCATTACAAGACAAGAGGGCAAATCCCCATCAGAACAGGTACAATACCAAATATATTGACAGTAGTTCCCAGAGGTTATACATAACGCAGGGTAATTTTTAACTAGAAAACCAGCCCTACATAATTACACCAGTCCTTCTTAAATCTACAGCAACATATATGTTGCCTTACATTGACAATAAACGCACTCCAAAACACTGGTGAAGCAGGAATTGAATCCACCTTAATAACAGAGGCAGAGCCAGACTCCTCACAGCAGCACTGGGCAAGGACAGGAGACACAGGGCATAAGTAGAAGTGAAAGTTTCATACCAGCTTTAGGGAAAAATGTTTTCCACAGAAGAACATTCATTGAAGCAGCTCTTCAGAATTGTGCAATCTTCCTTTTTTGGAGTTTTCAAGGCTCAGTTGGATAAAGTCATGTACAACCTGGTCTGCTCCCATAACTAGCTGCACTGTTTGGGAAGTCACAGGCACAAAGAGGCACTATGATCAATGCTGTATTCCTATATTTTGTATTAAATGTTAAAACACAGCTCAAAACGACTGGAGTGATGTATTCTGCCCCCTGCATGGGAAACTTAGCCATCACCTCCACTGACGATGCTCTCATCACCTCAAAGCACAAGATTAAAAAAAAAATCCCTTCAGACCTGTGGAGTCACTTTTCTGTTCTTACTGACCAACTTAAAAACAATATGTCTTTTTCCCCTCAGCTGACCACAGCCTTGCACAAATGCACAGCATTCCTCAAGCAAAGACGTGGGAAACAAGAAGAAAGGAATGGATGCACAGAGTACTTAGCTGACCCTGTTACATAACAAACCACTGCAGATCCCTGCAGAGCCAGAAACTTGAAAGATAAATAAGAGAAAAAGAGCAATTTACATGTAGTTCAGATGAAGGGGAACAAAAGCTCACGTTCAATCATGGGCTTTGTTGTAAACTCAGGAGGGCAAGGTACTTACAGCAGGATTCTATACTGTGGGGCAAGAGCACACCAACTCAGGATGTCTGTGATTGTGGACAGCAAACACAGCACTTTCAAATAGTAGCCATCTCTCTGCAGTACTTAGCAGTGAGACAAGGAGATGACTTGACTACATCTCCACTCCGTCACATTCTTTTACTGGTCCCTTTCCCTTGGAAACCAATACTGTCTGGTGGGTGCTCAGATCTATCAGAATCAGATTAAAACCTGCTTTGCAGCCTCTGAAGTCAGCCATAGTACACTACTATCAGCTTTACGATAAGGATGAAATGAATTGCAAAAATTCTGGCTATCCAAAAAGCCCTTGGCAGCATCAGCTTTATTATATCTCGCTAGGAATGCTTCTAGATTTAGAAATAACTTAAACATAGACACAGCTGGCAGCACAAGTCTGCATATGCTAGCTGCAGCAGTTCTTCATATTCACATTAATTTGCTGGCTGGACTGCAACACACTGCCCTAGTACAATAGTCTTATCAAGTCTGCTTCATTCTGTGCCAACAGCTTAGCATTCACCACATCTGTAGGACTCTATTATCATTCCTTGATTATATTAGACACTGCCATTGCCTGGGGTCACTGATTTCATTTACAGCATCAACTGCTGCATATTTTATTATTTAATTTCAGAGAAGGAAAAGATCGGATTTACTCCAAAATACAGGCTACCTCCCTAGTGATGACATTTCATCATAGTATCATAGTATCGTGCGAGTTGGAAGGGACCTTAGAGATCATCAAGTCCAACTTCCGGGTTTCGAGCCCCCTGTGTAGCGAAGCGGCACTTCTACCCCTGCGCCACAGGGGGGGGATTCAAACCTGGGCCCTCCAGTGCCACAGTCAGCAGCTTATACCACTGCGCCACTGGGGGCACACAATTAAATGCTTCTAAGTATTTCTCTTTAAATACTAGACTTGCTGACTGGTTCCCAGAAGACAGATTTCAGTATTTTTTGAAAGCAGGGCAGCAATTAACATTTAATTTCACTTGATCAGTGTTGGAAATATTCTCAATAATTTTTGGTCAGGACGGTATCTCTGATAAAAGCAGTTTTTATTCGCGATTGCAATGGCAGGCACCCTGATAGCAGAAGCGCACCTGAGGACACGATGTTATATTTTTTATACCTTGTCTCCCATACATTTTCACCTCCTGTTTCCCCTTTGGTTGGGTATTCCATGTTACAATTTTACCTGAGGTTTGCATTTGTTAATTACATTCTGAAACTTGTTAATTCATGTGCTATCTTGTGCCAGTCAGCTGCCATCCTGCTGTTTTTGTTTCCAGGATGTCCCGGTACTCTTATCGTGCTGATATGTTGATTCCCTTCAAAGCTTCTTCCATTCTGTCCCAGAAACCTTTGTTAAACAAAGAGCCCAGGGGGAAGGGGTTTGATTCCAGTCCTTCCCGATATGTCTTCAGGCACATCCTTAGGTATGTCACAACTTGTATATATTACAATGTGTACAACAAAATATTATTGCTAGTTTATACAGGTATATTGTTAATTATTTTAACTTCTCCTCTTTGGATCCTTTATTACTCAGGTCTTATTTATTCAGCACCAAAAATCAGTAGTTTTATTTCAGACAGCTGGACAGACAGGAGCTGCAATCTTTGTACCTATGACTTCTACCTAACAACCTATGACTTGTACCTAACAACTACAAATTCCTTCTCCTATATACTGAGACCTTGAAATAAAATATTCTTATCTTGTTCTAAACGCAAAAAACATTTGCCGTGTGCTTGTGCCGTGTGCACCCATGATTCAAACCCCCCTTGCCCAGGTTCTAGCGTAACCCCCGCTAGGGCCAAGACCACCGTGACTCAGCAAGGAAGGTGGCAAAATGTTGAGTTCCATTTGCCCCTAGCTTTAAACACATTAGAGACTTTAATGGTTCATGGCCCTGTGCTCCCTCATGACACTGAAAGCCTCTCATGCGTGATTCTCACGTTGGTGCAATATACACTCAGAGAGGAGAGGTGGATGACTCCAAAGTGGGCTTTGCATCCACGATTAATTGGGCATAAGGCTGGAAAAGCTATTGAATGGTCTCTTGATCCATCCATAGCACTGAGCAGCTCTGCCAGTTCTACATCATCTTTACTAGGAACTTGTTCCTGCCTCTTGACTTGTACTGCTGACAAACCCTTAATGAAGAGCTGGGGGGATCCAACCCAGGAGAACCCCAGGGTCTGTCTGGCAAGGTGGCTGCAGCTTGGCGAGGGATCTTGTGGGGCTGCAGTGGGGGGATCGCTTGTGCGGTGGAACCCTGCTCGAGGCCTTGAAATGGCCTGGCTAGCTCAGTCGGTACAGCATGAGACTCTTAATCTCAGGACGGTGGTTTGGCAGGATTCTAACAGTAGTTGGCAGGCTGCTGTCTTCACAAACAGAATGGTCAGAGTGCAGATGCTTGAGGTGATGGCTGTAACAGCTGCAGTGCACCTCTGGTGAATGATACCCTCTAACATTGTTGCTGATTCCATCTTTGCAGCCAAACAGCTAGTCCGGATGGGCCAGGAAGGCCTCACAAGTACAAAGGCTACTGGAATTCTGGAAGAGGCCTTGGCCTTCTGCACAGCTCCTGTTGCAGTCTTATATGTGCGTGGTCACTCTGAGGTGCCAAGCCTTTTTACCACAGGTAATGCAATAGCAGATAAAGTTGCCAGCACACCTGTCATTGGCTTCAGATCGCTGCAGATCTGGCACACTGATGTCACCTGGGAGCCTTGCTCGTCTCCCCACCAATGGCTGGCTATTGCTGTGAGTACCTCCTCTACTGTCATCATAGCCACTCAGCATTGTCAAATCCAACTCGACGGCAGTCCGATACCACTGGACAATTGTTATTGCTGTGAACGGCTTACCCAGTCACATTAAGACTGACAATGGGTCCTGCTTCACTTCTCGTTTTACTCAAGAATGGTTCGTGAAGACTGACTATGGGAAGTGGGATAAGAGTTCTTTCTTTACAGGAGCAGCCGGTGGGGAGTCCGTATCTGGTACCTGAGGCTGCTCTGCTGCTGTTGGTCTCAGTGATTAGTACCACTCGAACAACAGGTGTGGGGACCTTTGGATCCAGTCTAGAATTGTCGTGTCTCAGCCAACAGTAGATTCACACTTATCTGTATTTGCCACTTCACTTATCTCTTAAGGTGTGATCTTCTTATCCTATAGGGTGTGATTCTAGTTGCCTAGTCACTACATATCAATTACACGTTAATGTAATGATGCTGCACGTTGCCGTGTGCTGATGAGCTGATGGACGCTTTCGAGGCTATGTACAGAAAACTTTGACTGCTGTTCACTGTACAGAGAAGATACATTATGCCTAAGAAGAATGAAGAGGGATGGAAAACATCACAGACAAGAACTGCTTCTTGAATGGTTCCTGACAGCAAGAGGACTATTTAATCACTTGCTCCATCCAGTTGTGCTGCTGCTTTTCTTAACACGGTTGTGCCTTATGCTACTGATTATATTATAGAGTTTGCTAAGGTTTATTTAGGTTTATATAGAGTAATATATTAGTTATATTAAGAGTATATTTTTAAGGTTATGCATAATATATTAAGGTTTAGCAAATAAGATGGATAATTCAATTGGGCTTCTTTAGGTATTTTCATTAAGAGTATAGAATACCATAGAATGCAGGATAAGCTTTAAGCATTGGTTAGGTTTAGCATATTGCATATTGTAACAGTATAAGGCTTTTCTTGGCATGGGGAGGGGGAGGTGTCGTATTAGGCGAATGCTGACCTCGGTTGTGACGCGTTAGGCTCTCCCCTTGCAATAAGTATTAGTGACTGTGCGGCCCCAGTGGGCGTACGGCCTTGGGTTGTGATGCGTTATGTCTTTCTCCTTGCAATAAGGATTAGGACATGTACATTCCTAGTGGGTGTACACGAAAGGCATAGAATATATAAGTGTGTATTGGCTTCAATAAAGGGCCATTTTTCTGCTCACCACATTGGTGTCACTTCAGTAATTGGCCAGTCTCCCAGGGAAGTCGCACTACTGAAGCATACAACAATTCCCACAGTCAGTACTGCTGTTTCTGAGAGTGGTAAGGAAAGCAATCCAGAAAAGCAATCCCTATAATAGAAACCCACATCCCCAACTTTCAGGTCATTCACACAAGTGAGCTAGAACTACACTCACTAATTTCCAGAGGCTGCTGGAGACAACGTACCAGACTGACAGTGAGGACACAAGCGGAATACTTTCTCACAACACAGTCCACAGATAAGCACATAGGCTTTCCTCCTAAGAGAAGCAGAAGCAAACTTTCCTACCTAAACTGCTTTCTTTTGTATAGTACTGCTGGTTCCTACACTCACCTGCTTTGCAGACAGCAGAGTGTGGGTTTGCACTGAACAGAGCCATCTTCAGCACTGAACAAAAATGTTGAATTCTCTAGCTTTGTTCCTGTTTGGCTCCAACTTAGGCAAGGACCCTTAAAATAAAGAAGTCTAACCACCTAACACTACACCATTAAACCATGTCCCTTAGTGTCACATGCACACAACTCCTTTAAAGATGGCAACTCCACACTTCCTTGCGCAGTCTGTTCTGATGACTAACCACTCTTCCAGTTAAGAAACCCTCCCTGATATATAACCTAAAACTCTATTGTAACATTAATTTAGACAAATTTAGTTTCAACAGGAAGTAGGATTTATTATTAAACCATGGTAAACCACGAGTTAAGATTCTGTGATTTTTATAGTGCAACTTGAGGTCATCTCCTCACACCCTAAAGTGAGCCCTGGTACTGAGCCAGCTACTGGACAAACAAATAAGAAGCTTTTCATCTCAGCTGCACTCAACAACTACGACCATCTCATTATAAAACTGGGTGGTTAAATTGTAGTTTCAATGGATTTAAAACCCTAGATCAAGTGTTGACCATAATCTTGCCAGCTCTGATCTGAATGCTTAATTTTATGCAGGTATTTCATCCCGCTGACATCAGTAGAAACTCTTTTGTGTATGAAACTAAGCAGCTGTTAATGCACTGCTGGAATTAGGACTATGAGATTATAAACACTTGGACATCAAAAACTGAAACCAATCTGCAGGAAGTTCTGAAATTTCTGAAAAGTTTTTCACTCACTGATCAGGGAATTTCTCCCTCTTCCCTCCACTCATTGAAATGGATTCTTCTCTAACTTGACTACTACCCCACATTATTATAACAGCCCTGATGTTCAAAACTCATTAATTTCCAAGTATCGTAAGTATCATTCAATAACTCCACATCATGTGCTACTACCAGTACCAAAAGCAATGTTCCAAGATTATTTGATAAGGAAAAATAAAAGATTAAATATGTATCAAATGAGGGGAAAAAAAACACAAAAACTTATTCAGCCCAGTGACAGGCATTGGCTCTGAATTAGAATAAACCAATATCAAACAGAGTGTACCTCAGGTCTCTAGATGCAATACATCTAGAGGTGGAATGTTTGTACAGAGAGCACAGCAATATCTTCTGCAAAAAGTGAAGAATATTTGCATGTGGAAATAATGTCCTACAGCAGGCAGCACATCTGATGACAATGCAGGGCTTCTGGATCTATCCATTTGAGAAACCATTGTAAAAATTCACTAGAAGTAACCCTAACTCTTCTGTCAAACCAAAGCCATGTCACTTTTTCTCACTGGCTCTCCTTCTCCCCAGCTTGAATAAGCTTTTACTAACCAACAGCAGCTGAAAATGAAAACCGTGACTTGCATCATCACTGCTTATTACAGCAGAACTTCACCAGCAGGGTCAACACAAGCACTTAGTGAGTGGGCTTTCCTGTAAAACTAACTCAGTACAGTTCACATCAGTGTCACGGTCATAGACTGCATCAAGCTTTGAAGCATGCACAGCAGTCCACCACATTTTTTGCTGGATAATAAACATTTGCTGATCAAATGTAGACACAAGCAAAAGTGACAGGCAGGTGAACATTAAAGTAGCACTCTTGGATATAACTATTACAACAACAGAGCTATATTCTCTTAACTACTGAAAACTCAGTATATCCATAAATTACTGAAGACTGAACTAATCTCAAAACGAATTAATCAAAAATTGACTTCATTGCATAGATTAAAGCCTTTCTGCTTACCAAAGCTTGTTTCAGAATTGTGTCCTCTTTGAATTCAGAAAAGGTTTTCCTAATAAAACTAAAAAGCACAAATCGTTTTCCATTGGAAAATAAATGATGGGTAAGAAGACCTTTGTTGTCGCATAATACTTCTTTCTGTTTTGCTGGTTTCAGATGCATCCTTCCTACCCTGTAAGTGATTAAAGTAAGCTACCCACAATGTTACCTAGGAACTGCAGAGCCAAAATTATGCACTGCTATTTTCTAGTTATGCTTTATTTCTTTTACAGCAAACACAAAACTAAAGATGCATTTTAAAATACACAAATTTTAACTACTGGACATAATTCTTGGACTTGAAAGACTCCGACAAAAAAAAGGGGGAGATGCTGACACTCCCTCATATTAATCCACATCAAAAACTGATGTTGGAAGTAAGCAGCACACACAGTGGGGAGCAGGGGCTTGTCAGTACGGGAGACTGAGAGGAGTGGGAGGCTTGAAAAGAGAGTGCACAGAGCCAAAGGAAGAAAGACAGTCAGTCCAGATAGGGAATCCATGGGACAGCAAGGAACTAAAACAGGAGTGGCAGATTGAGCTGGTGAAGCACGTAAATAAGAGCAGGGCAAGGGGAGCAAAGAGGAAGGGGCAGGGGCCTCCTACCAGTCTAGCTGACTGCTTCTTGCAAGGGATATGATCCTGTTTCATTCTGCCAGCCAGGCGCAGTATTCACTTGACTCTGCGGTTGACCCTGTAAAGCCAGCAGAAATGTTCAAAAAATTTAAATCAACGAAGAAACGAAGAGTTTTCCACTTCTTTGGTTCCCAGAACTTGGCTGCAGAAAAGCTGGGGAAGCCTGGTAGCTTGCAAAAAAAAAAAAAAAAAAAAAAAAAAAAAGAGGAAATGCACCAAATTTCTCTTACTGTTGTCAGCAAGGCACCAGATCAAAGTATACTTTGTGTTCATGGACTTACAGTACTCCAATTACCCACTAAAATCTGCATACACCTAAAGTCTTGAGAAAGGAAGACTTCTAGGTACTGCTGGCACTTCAGAAAGAGGACAGATTGGGGAGAGGGGGGGGTTAGTCAGGAAGAATTAAACAGTGAACAGAAATGGGAGCTCTAACTACAAGAATTAGGAGAAAGATTCTGGTTTAACAGGCAGTGAGATAAAAGACAAGATGTCAGAAGCATATTTGCATGAGAAAAAGATATTAAACAAAGGTAAACTTGAAAGAAGAATCAAACAAGCAGGGGCCTACAGTAAGCAAAGTTGTTACATTTATCAGAGAAGCTGAAGCCCAGAGAACAAGTGTTAACATAATCACTCAGAGCAGACCTGGGCAGACAGAAGCACAGTGCTAAGATTCAGTTTTAGCAGGTGGGAAAGAGTCTGGCAAGCACAGTGAGAGAAGAACTGAGAGGTGAAGGAACGCATTAAGGGATGAATAAAGTAATCGATTTTCTAACAGATGCAGCTTGGAACAAGAAGCAGAGAAGAAAAGCATAACAAAGACAGTAAGTCAGATGGACACAAGAAGACCTCACTTTATTCTCACTGTGGTCGGACCTGTACCAAAATAAAAATGAAAACAAAGAGCCTAGTTGACTCAGCCACAGAAAGAGTTAAAGACAGAAATTTCACACACACACACACAAAGAAAGTAGGGTTCATTGCTATGAAGTAAAAGAGCCAACTGGAAGAACAATCCAGACAACTCTGAGGGCAGAAATACCAAATATTATCAACTATTCTCACCCATCTCCCCACTCTGTGCATTTCCAGCAACGGAACTTCAACAACTAAATGTCCCTTGTTACCTACGCTGCACATCCTTCAACTGACAGCTCTGCAACAGATGGTATGGATAGGTATATATATGCCTGGCTCACTGAGAACAGAAAAAGAAACAAGAAACTAAGATATACAGTCCTTTAAGCCCTTATTTTAAGGTACCAGAGACATTTTCAGTCATGCACCTTATGGAATTACCAGTGAAATGGGGAAAGAGAGAGGTGGTTGAAAATCGTGGTTCAGAGTCCAAACCCTAAACTAAGCTTTCCTGTAAATACAGTACATCTTTCAGAGATGTTTCTTGATGCGTCGGTTGCCAGTGCTTCAGAGCAGAAATTAACTTCACCCTCTTTCTCAGCAGCATCACCACCTCCTCCAGACTCACTCTCCAAAACAAGGAACATATGAATATTCTCTAACCTTTTCTTGCAACAGCTGTAGGTGGACCGCCTGCATCACATCTCAAAGGCTCTACTTTCACAGCGCAGACATTTTTGCTTTCTGTGAAATATTTGGTACTTTTGAGTCACTGCTGTTACAAAAATGAAATAGAAGATGAAGAACGGATACCACACCACCCACAGGGACATGTCAGGTAGATCTGCAGCTGCCATTATATGCTCTGCAACTTACAATCCTGCATTTGTTTGAGTATTTCTTTGCAAGGACTTTATTCCAGTTGCTTAAGGTCTGGTGGATATGTAAAGCTGACCACTTCTGAAAGCCCTTCATAAGCACATGTGACATTTGAAAATGATCAAGCAACAGACTTAACAGCCACTAGAGTAATGGTCTTTCTCTGTATTTGTGACCAAATAATAGTGGCAGAAAGGCAGGAAAATCATGAGCACAACATCACATTTATGTATTTGTGCATACTCCACCTCACGTATAAACTCAGCAGACTCAATTTATAAAAGCAGTACATTTGCCCTGCTGCTAACCAAGATACATTTAATTTATTAAAGATGAAAATCAGTGACAATATAAAGCTGGCATCAAAAGCCACATTTTACCTACCAAAGCGCGTGGAATCAATTAATCATGCAGAAGAGAATATCTACCCTTGGAAATCTGCATACAAAGTTGTGCATGAACAAGCATGCTATGTCTGCAGAACAGAATACCAAGGTCCCACTGAATGCGAAAACACCACCTCTTTATCTTCCTATCAAAGCTAAAATGTCAGCAAACAATTGCCCCAAAAATCAACGTGACTGTTTCCTCTTTTACTAATCCTTAATTTATCAAAGAATAAAACCAACTGTCTAGTTCTACACCCATTTTTTTTGCCTTTTCTCTAGTGACTGATGTTCTCATGCTCTCGAGTGCTATTTCTTAGGGTTGCCACCAGTCCATGTCTATCCAGGGGCAGAGGGGAATCCTGTTTGGAAGGAAGCACTCGGTTTTAGCTGTAATACTACCAAACTGACGCAAGGATACACCAGCAGGTAACAGTGCTGGCAGTGAACACCAAGTTTTACATGCAGACCAACAAGCATTCAGTCATGGCACAGTGTGGCCATCACCACCCAAAGCAATGGGATCTGCGTGCAACCTCAAAGAAATCTACCACTACAAGGGAGAGGTTTCTCGTTGTTCACGCATACCAACTATGTGCTGCCTGGTACAGAGGCACCACCGCCTCCAAGCTTTCTGGCCTAAACCCTAGAGTGCCGATTTCCTCTAAATAGTACATTCTCTGGGTAAGGAAAAACAAAAACGCGTGAACCTACAAGGTGAAGGATGGGCTGCTTCTGCCTTCCTTCTGAGCAGGTACTACCTGACAAGCACGCCTTCACTATTCCTAGAGGAGACCGCGATACCGCGACCTGCACCATTTCTGCCAGGTCTCGCAGCGCCGCTCATCAGTTCCACCGGCCCACCTCGCTCCGCCAGCCCTGGGAGCTCCCTGGCGGACCCCCGATGTCCCCGCAGCCCCAAACGGCACCCCGCGACTGTCGGCATAGTCGCCGAAGGCAGCGCGGGCCTCGCTCGAACGAACGCACTGCAACCCCACAAGGGATTCTACGCTTACCTTTCGGAGCCTCGCATTGAGCGTGGGTGCGCCTCGCCTCCAGCTCCACCTCGGGGCTGCGCAGCCCCGCCGCGCCATCCCCGCGATCCACCACACGCTCACTCGGCTGCAGAGATTTCGCCATCTCGGGGCTACCCGCTCCGGGCCAAGCCGGGGCCCTCAGCTGCTCGCCCGCGGGGCCCTCCCGGCGCGCCAGCACCCCGCGCCCCACCGCCCCATCTGCTCGCGGCGAACGCTCCGCACCGCCCCATCACGCCGCGCAGCCCCCGCCGTTAAAGGCACAAAGAGCGGCTCCCACGCACCATGGGGCCGAGCCCAGGCGGCGCGGGCCGCGGCTGCTCGGAATCGGCGCGGAGACGGCTGTGCACAAGGATCGATCGCGCCAGCTCGCGCGGAGGGCCCGCCCCCAGAGCCTGGCCGCCGCCGGATTCGGGGGCAGACCCGGCGCTTCTGGCAGCGCCCACGTTCGCAGAGGAGCACTCGAGGCGCGCGGCCCACCCGCCCGTCCCTCCCGGTGTCCGAGGCGCGGTTCCCGGCCTTCGCGGCGCACCTCAGAGAAGGCAGAAGAGGCGGGAGCCCTTCCGCGCCGCCCTGCGCCGAACGGCCCCGCTGCGCAGCGCCGGGGGCTCACCCTGCACGCGGCTCGTCGGTGCTGCAGCGCTGCCTGCGCAGCTCCCGTCAGCAGCCTGTCAGCAGAATCTCTTTGCCTGTTGCCCAGCCCTGCGCGGATGCCGCGGCTGAGCTGCTGCAAGGCACTGCCTTGCAAGTCAGCGCTGTGCTGGCAAGCTGAACTAGGGAACTTTCAGGGCATAACTTGTTTCGTCTCCCTTCCCGACCCTCGCTAGAGGCATTTCTCTAACGCTTCCGAGGGGAAAACAGAGGAGTCAGCTCCTTCCCAGCTCCTAATAACTGGGAGAAAGTCAGCATAAGAAATAGATGCCTGACTTGCAGTAATAGTGGAAGGAGATGGGCAGAAAAACTCTGAGGGGTTGTATTTGGTTACAGCATGTCAGTCAGTACGCCACCAAATAAAGCTCAGTAAACAAGTTCTGCCCAAGGACACATACAGTTTAAGAGCCAAGCAAACACAACACAACAGGGACCTAAAGCAACTTAAGAGGCTTTCCACCTGTTGGTCGGTTGGTACAATTGCAGAATCACAGAATCACCCGGGTTGGAAGGGACCTCAAGGATGATGAAGCTCCAACCCGCCGGTCTGGCAGGGCCACCTACAAACATGACTATTTAATTTGCACTAAGCAATTCAATTCAAGCAGTCAAAGCAAATACCACCGAGAACAGTGTTTAAAACCCCAGAGAAAGTTAAGTGGCTTTGTTTGAAGCTTAAGTGGAACGGTCACAACTCCCAGTAATTTTCACCACAAAGCCAAACGCCAGTAAGCTAACTGTAATTTATGCTACACCATCTATGGGTGACTGCTCCACGGTGGAAATTTGGGCTGGAGCCTCACTGCCTCTGCTGTTTCACTGCAAGCCCCAATTTAAAGATGTGACTGCACAACTGGCTTCTCAAAGATGCTGTAGTGTCACTAAACTGCCAAATTAAGTAATCTCAAAGAGGGTCAGTGGATAATATATTCATGGGTCTGCTGGAAATACTAGCTCAGCAGAAAAGTGTCTGAAAGATGGGGATATGTTTGAAGAGAGTACTGCACCACTTACTCTGTGCTGCTCCCTACTTGTGACAGTTGTAGTACTTTCCAAACCATTTCCGTCTTGTATAGATGTGATCTGTGAAGGAGCCGGCCAGTAATAAGCAAGATTAAAACATCTAGTTTAATTTCATGTTAACCCAGTACTAGTTGGAGTAGGAAGCAGAACAAAGGACAGACTACAGCTTACTTTTAATGAGCATTTGAAAATGCATCATTATCTTCAGCTGTCAAATGTATGACAAGTGTATGTTTGTCATAAAAGCTATCATGACAACAGCATGAAAGGGATAAACAAACAGCATTTTGCTTCTCTATGCTATTCACAGAGAGCAAGCGTGCACTAACCTTTGCTTTCTGTTATGTTGTGCAACTTCTCTGAACTCATCAGAGTGAGCACACACAAGAGCAGAATTTCATCTCTTATTTCCAAAGATGATGTTGTTACCCATGCAGAAGGCCAGCACAAGAGTTATGCATCACTTTAGCTGTTACCCATATGGGAGGCTCATGCTAGCAAGAATCTATCAGTGATGCATATCCATACATCCAGGATATATTTGTTACAGACCAGACACTGATCCACCTACACTGTAGCTTTTAAAAAAATATCTTAATCCTTTCCATATTTGCATTCAGTCTGGACAGACATGGACTGCAGTAACTTTCCAGAGGTGACAACCTAACATTCTCCATATCAGCTACCATGTAGAAGCCACACCAAAACAGATTCTTATAATCACCTGAACAGAATTTTCCATGAGAAATTTTTCTGGGGCTTGGAAGAATTCAGTTTGCAGGTAAGACACAACCAGGGAGATTCCCGTGAGGCTATTACCTATGTTAATATCTCTGTCCTTCATTAACTGAGCACAATTTAATAACCAGACCAACATTAAAGTGAAGGTGATTTCTTTTTCATGCTCCTCAAATCTTCATTGGGAAAGAAAGGGAGAGAACCTGCCTTCTATTTAGAGATGTGAAGCAGTTTCTGCAGACACAAAACAATGCAGCCTTTTAAATAGAACGTCTTTACAATTTATCCAAAGTAATTTCATCGTTAAGATTCTTGCATTGTATTATCATCTCAGTAAGTGGAAATAATGAACTAAGTCAAATTAGTCTTTTCCTTAGAAGACACAAGATGCAAAAATTTCTTAACATCTGCATGAGATTCAAAAACTACTGTATTCTGTGCTCTAAAAAGTTTTGGCTAATACTACTGGAAGAGTAACTTTTTTTTTCTAATATGCCCTGAGAATTTGAACTGTATAGAGAACATAAATACTCAGATTAGGCAAATGTTAAATTTCCCTGTCGTTTGTCCTGTACCCCTTTCACAGACACAGAAAGCAAAGCAGCATAGCTAGAGGCAGCATTCAAACCCAGGTATGCATTCCCAAAGCTCTGCTCACCATGCTCAGAAGTTCTTAAAAAATAATAATTCCTTTCAAATTACATAACAAAGAGCAAATTTAAACCTTGCAGTGACGGCACACTACAACATATAGCCCTAGCTACTATATTTGCATAATACGATAGTAGGCAAAGGCTGGTCCTTGGGGTTGGAGGTACGGCTGCTGTACCAGTCACACAAATAACACTGCTTTTCCTTGTCAGCTTCTCAGATAAAGCAGACCTTCAATAACATGCAACAGCAAACCTTGCCTTTAATCAAAGTAATGCCTCTATGAAAACATATTCTGAAGTCAAATTCTGACCCAACTACTGAAAGAAGATTGTGTTAGTAATCCGATGGCATTCTTCAATATTTTTTTTCTATTATTTTTTTTTTTTTTTTTTTTTTTTTTTTTTTTTTTTTTTTTTAATACAAATCATACCAGTTCTCTGTACTTTTACAGAGCAGGTCTTTCATTTTTTCTATCATCATGACTCTATCTATCATCTTGGAGTCACTGCAGATGTGCTGTCTCCCCACCCATCGTCCTTCCCAAAGAAAGCTGAAAGCTTTCTGAAAGCTACTGATTGGACAGTAGCAAAACACATCTCTGGATGTGAGAAAGCATAAGCCTTGTTGTTCACAAGTGACACAACAGTTCTAACACATTCACCTTGAACAGCTATTTTGCTGTACAGTCTGGAAAAAACAAAAGTTTTTTTTATGGCATGGCTGCTGTTACCTACAGCCTTTGAAGGCAATAAAAATTACAATTCCTCCCTCAAAGGGAAAGAATTACTCCATATTGTCCCCAGCTCTGAAAGCAGACAACTGCCAGCCCTTGAAAATGTAAACCTCCAGAACTTTTTTCTTTCTTCTGAAATGTTGCAAAAAGGCACCCAGCCTCTTTTCCATGGACTACAGCAGAGATGTACAACCTCTACAAGAGTCATAGCCAAACAATAACGTAAGAAAAATATAAACTAAGAAGTGGCCTGAGCTGGAGTGTCTTCAAAGATATTTTTACTTCCAACTGCTTTTTAAGAAAATAATCTTAATCAAATAAATTTTCTCTTAATTCTAAACACATTCAGATTTACTGGTGACTCAAGTGTTTTTACTTGCAATTCAACAGAGAAACTTCTGTGAAGACAAAGCCCCTATCAAGGGATGCTTTCTATCATCATTAGGTTTTCTAGCACTGTAAGATGTCCTTGTAAAAAACCTTGTATGAAACATAGTTTACTGTCATAGTTTTGTGGTGCTGCTGTCAATATTCCACATCATAACATCATGTGCAGTATAGATCATCCATACTCCAGTTCCGTAGAATAGTAGCATCCCAGGTGCTCAGCTCTCGGAGAAGAACTACATATCCCAGAGGACGCCGCGGCCAGAGATAAGTCACGGGAGGAGGACATATATAATCTCGCTTTTGGGCTGGAACGCTCTCTCTCTCTCTCGGACTCTCGGGGAGTGAGAAGCATTCCTGCCGTGTCGCCTAGACTTCACAGTAGGCCTCTTGGTTTTCGGGGACTCTCTCCCTCTGTCTTGTTCGATTTATTAGACTCAATCATTGTATTCCGATATCATATTTAGTAAAATAAGTTTTCCTCCTTAGATTGCTGTTTTATTTTCCCTTCCTTTCCAGGGCCCCGGGAGGGGAGGGAGGGGAGGCCCTACGGGGCGGCTGCCCTGTCACGGATACAGGTAAATCTAGATAATCTGTGACATTTACATAGAACTCCTGCAGAAAATCAGCACAAAAAGCGATGCCATATGTCACTAGAGGATGAGAACTCAGAGGAGAATGTTATCTACTGACACCATTGTTCTCATGAGAAGCAGCTTTCCACATAATAAGCCAAACTTGCCCAAACTGTACACGGAAAGTAGCTTTGGATGTATGCTTAAGGGCCTATTCAGAAAAAAAAAACTGAAAGTCATTTGGTTGGCTAATATCTCCTGAACTACATTCAAGTCTGGATTCTATTCAGTTGTGCCTGCTGACACAATGTTCAATCTGGTTTAAACAGCCTTCAGGGCCAAACCAGGAAAATGCTAAGGAAGTAAGAGAAATGGGAGCTCTGTCCACTATAGTCCACAGTCTGTCCAAAGTCACTAAATAATCTTTTCATATGTCAAGAAGTGGGGATGCTAAGTTGTTATGGTTTTATAATCTGGTTGGTGTCGGTATTCCACATCAAAACATCATGTAGGATAATGGGAGTTAAGGGGACAAGTTTTTTTTCTGCGGGCTGCCTTAAATGGGCATGTGGGGAGCGGCACCGGAGGGGAGGTCGGGAAGGGGACGGGCATTTTTTCCCCGGCGCCCGGCGAGGAGACAGCGTGGTCGCAGTTTCCCGCCTCCCGCAGCCCGTCGGTGAGATTGGGATTTGGTTTTCTCATTGTTGAAACTCGCTCGTTGTTGTTTAGTGTTACTGGGTTTATTAAACTGCCGTTCCTTCTCAAATCATCTTTTCTTCATTTTTTTTTTCTTCCTCCTAGACCCATTTTTGGTCTCCCTTCCCGTCGGGCCGCGCCGCGCCACACTGTTAGGGAAGAGAGGTACTTTTGTTCCTGCTCCCCTGGGTTTGTTCCCTTGTCACGAGGGAACTCTAGAGAGAACTCCGTGACATAAGTGCAGTTCCATCAGCAGGCATGGGGATTCAGAGATAAAGCAGTGTGCAGACTCGAGGAAAGCAGCTGAAGAGGGCAAAATGGTCAGGATGGATTTCAACTGCTACAAACTTGACGTCACCAAAGAAATCAAGAGGCAGCTCTAGGGAGAAGACACTACATTGAATCAGAGAAAACAGCAGGTGGTAGAGCTCAATGGCAGCCACTCACTAGAAATGGGTTGCACTATGCTGTTTTACTTTGAATGACTGAGAAATTCTCTGGCAGCAGAGATTGTGATTGCTCATGCTAGTGAAGCAAACAGAGAAGTCGTCCAAGATCCAAGAGATGGCAATTCTTTGCAGTATAATATTAAATCATTTTAGAGTTCTCTTTGCATTGTTTACATTTCACCTACAGCCAAAATTTAAAAAAAAAAAAAAAATAGACAAGCTACATCAGATCCCAACAAACCAGAGGGAAGCAGCAGCATTCTGCCAAAAAACAAAGGGAACAAAATCATAACACACAGAGGCTATAACAGAAGATTGCAACTGATGGCTAACTTGTTCCAGCAAAGATTTCATAGTACTCTGAGTCACAGGAAATTCCCTAGCAGAAAGATACATGGGTTGATGAGCAGACTTAGGTGTTGTGTTGCCTGTTCTAGTTAATCCCAGGTAACACAAATGTTGCCTGATATAACCCTTACAACCAGGGATGCACTGATTAATACAAGAATTAGCTGGTGCTGAATGCATGGCTGTGAGAAGTCCACATCAGGCACATAAGACCAGACAAATGCCTGGGCCTATGTCAGAGCCCTTCTTTGTTTTCTGGCACAAAGCTTGCTTCCCGAGGTGTTTTCTAGTGATAAGACTCTCACTGATTTATGGAGGAGGCAAGTGATGGGTGCTACTGTGTGACAATCAGCATCACTTTGTGGGCATCTGAAATCACCTTCTCTCAGAGCTGTTTGCTTCTGGAAGAGAGTGCTCAGGAGTGTTTATGTGCAGAAGATCTGGCCTGGGACTAAATAGCTCCAGCCTGGTATGGGAAAATTGGGGGATGATATCATTGTGTCCTGTGAAAAACAGGATGCAGATGGGCATCCCTGCTCCCTCTTATCTGCTGGCAAGACCTGGATGACGGGAACAAAGGAGTTTCTGCTGAGATCCCAGAGCCAGAATTTTCCACTCCAAGGAGAGCTGACTTTGGATTTGAGCTGTCACTCCAAAGAGAGCTGACTCGACCACTTTGGACTTATAAATAAGTTGGTACTACCATTGGAAGTTGTCCTTGTGGTCACCATCATCATCAGTGGAACAACAACGCCTGACAACCCACCACTAATGAAGATCAATGACTGAACTACAAACCTCGCTGGATCCATGGTGGTGACTATCTCCCTCTTGCTTCCTACAAAGACTCCTTGCTTCTATTTCCTATCTTTACTATAGACTGCCTTTCCTTCCCCATCACCCTACATTATAATAGTGTCTGTCCTTTCCTTTCCCATCTCCCTGATTAAGATTTGTAATAAACTGGTCGGACCAACATTTGAACTGTTGTTTCTTAATCTTAAGCCGGGTATACATATATCGAAGAACCTTGCCTCCCTCCTATAAATTGGAGCAAGACAGCCTAGTAATGAGAATTTTACTAACAAAATCATAGCCCTTGCTCTGCAGGAAAACAAAGTTGATCTAATGGCCAAGACAGCTGTCAATAGTTGCAGAACTAAGAGCTGTGGGAGACTCAGT